>NC_133617.1:756798874-756922402 GCF_048593235.1 Sminthopsis crassicaudata | reverse complement strand
AGAGAGAGAGAGAGAGAGAGAGAATCAATGAAATAATGCAAACCAGAAAGAGCTAGCAGTTAAAAAACAATACGATTGAAAAAAATACTCAGAAACAGACAGAAAAAATGAGAGAGCAAGAAAGAGAATAACGAGGAAAAGGAACAGGAGGAGAGGACAGACAGAAAAAAGAGAACAGAGAGAGAGAAAAGAAGGACACAAAAAGGAAGAGGAGGAGGAGTAGGAGAGAGAGAGAGAGAGGACAGAGAGAGAGAGAGAGAGAGAGAGAGAGAGAGAGAGAGAGAGAGAGAGAGAGAGAGAGAGAGAGAGAGAGAATGAGAATCAGAGTGATTACAAAGGTCAGAAAGAGACAGAGATCAAAAAACGCTATGAGAGGGAAAATACATTCAGAAAGAGCCAGAAAAAGTGAGAGAGAGAGAAAGACAATAGAAAAGAGGAGAAGAGAGAGAGAGAGAAGCAGAGGAAGAGAGAAGAGAGAGAGAGAGAGAGAGAGAGAGAGAGAGAGAGAGAGAGAGAGAGGAGAGAGAGAGAGAGAGAATCAAAGAGATAAAGTAAATGAGAAAGAGCCAGAGATAAGAAAAAAACAGTGAGAAACAGTGAAAGAAATATCTGAAAGAGGCAGAAAAAAAAGTGAGAGAGAGAAAGAGAACAACGAGAAAAAGGAAGAGGAGGAGAGGAAAGAGGAGCGACAGAGAGAGAGAAAGACACACAGAATAGAGGGAATCAGAGTGATAACTTAGGTCAGAAAGAGCTAGAGATCAAAAACACTCTGAAAGTTAAAAAGATAGTCAGAAAAGAGGCAGAAAACAGTGAGGGGAGAGAAGAAGCGAAGAAGGAGAAAAAGAAGAGGAGGAGAGGAGAGACAGCGACAGAGAGAGAGAGAGTGAGAAAGAATGAGAATTAGAGTGGAAACGTAGCTCAGAAAAAGCTAGAGGTTAAAAAACTTTTCAGAGTGAAAAAAAATATTCAGAAAGAGGCAAAAAAAAAGTGAGGAGAAAGAAACAGGAGAAAAAGCAAGAGGATGAGAAGAGAGAGAAAAAACACACAGAGACAGAACAGAGAGACAGACAAACTGACAGAGAGAGAGAGAGAGAGAGAGAGAGAGAGTGAGAGAGAGAGAGAGAGAGAGAGAGAGAGATGAGAGAGAGAGAGAGAGAGAGAATCAGAGTGAAAATCTAGATCAGAAAGAGATTGAGGTTAAAAAACACTAAGACTGAAAAAAAAATAGTGTGAAAGAGGCAGAAAAATTGAGAGTGAGAGAAAGAGAAGAAGGAAAAGGAGGAGAATGAGGGGAGAGAAAAAACACAGACAAAGAGAGACACAGAGAGAGAGATCATTATTTCAATGCAGTTATAATTATCTGCAAAGAGGTAGTTCTTTACATACATATATAAGTGTTTGCCCAGTGGTAATTTGTACAAGTGTACATTCATTTCAAACACAGGCAACCTTATTTCCACAGATGTAGTTATTGGCACAGAGGTACAATAATTTACAGAGAGATACACTTGTTTGCTCAGAGGCATATTTTTTTTGCACAGAGATCGTTATTTCCAAACAGGTATACTTATCTGCACAGAGATAGTTATTTGTAAAGAGGTACACATCTTTACACAGAAGTAGTTCTATCCATACAGGTATAATTATTTGCACAGAGGTGCACTTATTTACAACAGATGTGCAAGTATTTACACAGAGGTCAGTTATTACACAGAGGTACAGTTATTTGCAGGCAGTTACAGTTATTTGCCCCTGAGGTACAATTATTTACAACAGAGGGACAATTATGTCCACAGAGGGTACATGTATTTTGGCACAGATACACTTATTTGTACAGAGCTATACTTTTTTCCACAGGTGTTACAGGTTGGAAGTATTTTGAACAGAGTACCCTTATTTGAAGAGAGGTACTCTTATTTGAAAAGAGATGCCCTTATTTGCAGGGAGATACACTTATTTGAAGGGAGATACACTTATTTGCAGGGAGATACACTTATTTGCAGGGAGATGCCCTTATTTGCAGGGAGATGCCCTCATTTGCAGGGAGATGCCCTTATTTGCAGGGAGATGCCCTTATTTGCAGAGAAATACACTTATATGCAAAGAAGGACACTTATTTGCACAGAGGTACACTTATTTGCAACAAGGAACACTTTTTAGCAAAGGGATCGTTATTTCCATGCAGGTATAATTATCTACACAGAGGTAATTATATGCACAGATGTACACTTATTTCCCCAGGAGTATACTTACTTGCACAGAGGCAGTTATTTCCATAGAGGTATAGTTATTTGCACAGAGGTACACTTTGTTACACAGAAGTACACTTATTTGCACAAACCTAGTTATTTTCATACAATAACAATTATTTGCACACAGATAGTTATTTGCACAGAGGTATAATTATTGACAGAGGCACATTTATTTGCAAAGTGGTTCTACTATTTACACAGCGGACACTTATTTACATAGAGGTACATTTATTTGCAAAGAGGTAAACTGATCTGTACAGAGGTCCGGTTATTTGCAGACAGGTAGAGTTATTTGTCCTGAGATAAATATATTTGCACAGATGTAGTTATTTCCATAGAGGCATAGTTACTTTCACAGAGGTACACGTTTTTCTGCAGAGGTACACTTATTTGTACAGAGCTATATTTATGTCCACAGAGGCAGTTATTTACATACATATATAATTGTTTGCACAGTGGTAATTTGTACAAGTGTACATTTATTTCAACAGAGGTAACCTTACTTGCACAGATGTTGTTATTTACATACATATATAATTATTCACACAGTGGTAGTTATTTGTACAGGGGTACATTTCTATGAACACATACCCTTATTTGCACAGATGTAATTATGGGCACTGAGATACACTAATGAAAGGCAGGCAACACCATCCCCTGACTTGCAGCAAATATTCCCCCAAACACTTTTAAAAATCCTGAAAATGAATTGAAGAGTGAAAAACCAAATAAAAGGGAAGAGTGAAAACAACTTTTGCCCCCCCAAGACAATTTAGAAAGCCCTCAGGTACAGACTTCTTCATTGCAATGAGGGACCAGAACAATCCAGACTCCTACAACCAGAAGTTCCTCCCGCCCTGAACAAGTCGGCCAATTGTTGACCCTCATCCAGCACAGACCCACACCAGGAACTTAGGGTAAAAAACGCAGAAGGAGGAGGGCTTGAGGAGCTCTCAGCCTACTATGGATGGGAGTGGTCCAAACACCAGAGAGATTTTTTTAAAAATAAGAAAAAGACCTATACATCATACATATAATTTTATCATTTATGAAAAATGGAATGTTCATACACATGAGACAGATTATTTTTACCTGTAGAATTAAATACTGTTGGAATATTAATTTTTCATGACTGCTATATTACATTACCTGACCCCATTAGGGGTTACAACCTGCAGTTTAAGAAGCTTTCCACTAGATGACACTCAGGATCCCTTTCTGCTAAGGGGTTTCAGTGAACTGTAAACTCAATATAATGCAGCACAGAACAAACCAAGTTGTAACATCTAACACTAAGAATTTCCAGAAGGAGAGGGTTGGAACTTGGGTTCAGACATTAGAAAGTTACAATATGTGGTCTACTGAGGATAAAAGACTTATCCACGTTTCAGCCAATTCTTTACTACTGCTGTAGAAGAGTTCTCCAGAGTTGCCTGTCACAGCACTGCTGCTAATTACCTGAGACCTCAGGCAACAAATTCACCTTTCTTTGCATTAATTTCCTCACTGAAATGAAGGGCTCACTCTAGGCTATTGGTAAAGACACTTCTGGTTTAACCACTTGTGCTTCTGGGATTTTAATGGTTCATTAAACAAACCTAGAGTCTGAGGGGAAAATGGTGGGGCGGAGGGGGGGTGGGGGAGTAGAGGAAGGAAGGTGACAGGCTCCAAAGACCTGCAGCAAAATTCCCTTCAAGCAATTTAAAAATTCTCTCCCAAAATGAATTGGAGAGGGGAAACCCAATAAAAGTAAAGCATGAAAAAACATTGACCCCCCAAAATAATTTAGAGAATCCTCAGGTAAAGTCTGCTTCATTGGAATGAGGGACCAGAAGAATCCTAAACAATCCAGGCTCCTGCAACGGAAATCCCGACCTCCCTAACCAAGGCAGCCAATAGGTGACCACATCCAGCACTAACCTGCAGCAGTCCTTTGGGTAACAGAAGCAGGAGGAAGGGGGCTTCAGGATCTCTCACCCTTCCATTGATGGGACTGACCAAACACCAGATAGATTTTTTTTAAAAGAAAGAAAAAGGCCTATATGTACAACAATAGTTGCAGCAACTTATTTTGTGCTGCCAAACAGCTGCCACCTGATGGGATGGCATCCATTGGGCTAGGGGTGATTAAGTTGTGGAATAGGAATGTAATGGAATATCATTGTGCCTGAACAAATAATGAACAGGCTCATTTTTTTAAAATGCGGAAAATTACAGGAACTCATGCTGACTGATGAGCAGAACCAAGGGAATATATACCGCTACACCACAAAATTAGTGGAAGAGTAAATTGGAATGGATAAGTTCTTTGGACTTACAGGAAATTTCAATTAACTGTGAAGGTCTTCTGAAGGAAGACCTACTGAGAAAAAAATTGATATATGGAAGTATATATTGTATCTTTCACATATATTTAACAAATGTTGACATTTTCTAATGTGGGGTTGGGAGAGCAGACAACTGGGAACTGAAAATGCAAGGAAATAATTAATATTCCTTAACGTTGTAACTTCCATATTGTACTGGAAATGGAACTGGGGACTGGAATGTGAAGTAAGAGATTTTTCTTTCAAAGGCAAGTCATACCACTAACCCCATGTCAGCCCTTTGGAAAACCACCCAATTTCTAAAGATCACAACTTCCATCTAAAAAATAGAATGGTAGATGAAATCAAAACTTCTCGAACTTTTCCCTCTCATAGCCCTTCTTGCTAAGGAATTTTTCCATGACCCAAGGTATAAAAGAATTTAAAATTGATATGCAAGTCAAGTATTTGTTGACAGTAAATCACAAAATAATGTGTTTAAAAACATATTTATACGTTTTATCACATATATATCGTATAAATAAATATACATATATATTTATACATCATATAAACATGTATATATATACATATATATTTGCTATATTTATAATTCTATCATTTATGGAACATAAAATGTTTGTACACGGGAGATGGATTTATTTTTACTTACAGAATTAAATACTGGTATAATATTAATTTTCCTAAACCCTATATTCAGTTACCTGACCCCATGAGGGATTACAAGTCACAGTTTAAGATGCTCTGATAAGGGGTTTCAGTGAATAACAAACTCAATATAGCACAGCACAGAACAAACCAAGTTGTTACATCTAACATTAAGACTTACTAGAAGGAGAGTGTTGGAAATTGGGTTCAGACTTTATAATGTGGCAATATGTGGTCTACTGGGGATAAAAGACTCACTTTTCAGCAAATTCTTTACGGCTGCTGTAGAAAAGTTCTCCAAGGTTGCCTGCCACAGCACTGCTGCTCATTAGCTGTGAGACTTCAGGAAACAAATTCACATTTCCTTGCATTCATGTCCTCACTGAAATGAAGGGTTCACTCTAGGATATTGGTAAAGACACTTCTGGTTTTAGCATTCATGCTTCTGGGATTTTAATGGTTCATTAAAGAAACCCAGAGTTTGAGGGGAAAATGGCAGGGGAAAAAGGCAAGTGACATCTGCCCTAGACCTGCAGCAAAATTCACTTCAAGCAATTTAAAAATTCTCTCCCAAAATGAATAAAGGAGGGGAAACCCAATAAAAGTAAAGCATGAAACAACATTGACCCCCAAGATAATTTAGAAAATCCTCATGTAAATTCTGCTTCATTGGAATATAGGACCAGAAGAAACCTGAACAATCCAGGCTCCTGTAAGGGAAATCCCGCCCTCCCTAACAAAGGCGGCCAATAGGTGACCACATCCAGCACAAATCTGCAGCAGTCCTTTGGATAACAGAAGCAGGAAGAGGGCGCTTCAGGATGTCTCAGCCTTCCCGTGATGGGACTGTCCAAACAAGAGATAGATTTTTTTTAAAAGAAAGAAAAATATCTATATATACCACAATAGTTACAGCAACTCATTTTATGATGGCAAAGAGCTGCCACCTGGGAGGATGTGATTAAGTTGTGGAATATGAATGTAATGGAATATCACTGTATCTAAACAAATAATGAACAAGTTATTTTTTTCAAATGTGGTAAACTTACAGTAACTCATGCTGACTGAAGAGCAGAACCAAGGGAAAAGATACGGCTACACCAAAATTAGTGGAAGTGTAAATATGAATGGCTAAGTTCCTTGGACTCACAGGAATTTTAATTAAGTGTGAAGGTCTTCTGAAGGAAAATGCTATCTAGCTGCAGAGAAAAACATTGATATATGGAAGTATATATTGTATGGTTTCACATATATTTTAAAAATGTTGACATTTTATAATGCGGGGTTGAAAGAGACAAGGGGAGACAACTGGGAAGTGAAAATGCAAGGAAATAATTAATATCCTTTAATGTTGTAACTTCCACCTTATACTGGAAATAGAACTGGAGACTGGAATGTGAAGGGAAAGATTTTTTCCTTCAAAGGCCAGTCATACCACTAACCCCATTTAAGCCCTCGGGAAAACCACCCAATTTCTCAAGGTCACAACTTCCATCTATAAAATCTATAAAATGGAATGGTAGACTAAATCAAAGCTTCTTAAACCTTTCCCTCTCACATCCCTTCTTGCTGAGTAATTTTTCCATGCCCAAGATACAAAAAGGATCTAAAATGGATATCCAAATCAAGTATTAGATGATTGTAAATCTTAAAATAAAGTATTTAAAAACAAATTTATATATTGTTGATCACATATATATCCTATATTTATAATTTTACCATTCTTGAAAAAGAAAATGTTCATACAGATGAGATGAATTTCTTTTTATCTACACAATTATATACAGGTAGAATATTAATTTTAATGACCCCTATATTCAGTTACCTGACCCCATGAGGGCTTACAACCTGCAGTTTAAGAAGCTTTGTACTAGATGACACCCAGGGTCCCTTTCTGCTAAGTGCTGTCAGTGAACTGCAAACTCAATGTAATGCTGCACAGAACAAACCAAGTTGTTACAGCCAACATTAAGAATTCCTACAAGGAGAGGGTTGGAAGCTGGCTTCAGTCATCTCTACCACATGGTGGTTGATTTTATAAAGCTGCAATATGTGGTCTACTGAGGATAAAAGACCTACCCACTTTTCAGCAAATTCTTTACTGCTGCTGTAGAAAAGTTCTCCAGGCTTGCCTGCCCCAGCACTGCTGTTAAATAGCTGTAAGATCTCAGGCAAAAAAATTCACATTTCTTTGCATTAATGTCCTCAGTGAAATAAAGGGCTCATTCCAGGCTATTGGGAAACATACCTTTGGTGTTAACATTCTTGCTTCTGGGGGGGGGGGGGCGTAAAGGGAAAGGAAGGTGACACCCTCCCAAGACCTGAAGCAAAATTCCCTCCAACCAATGAAAAAATTCTCTCCCAAAATAAATTGGAGAGGGGAAACCCAATAAAAGTAAAGAATGAAACAACATTGACCTCCAAATTAATTTAGAAAATGCTCATGTAAAGTCTGCTTCACTGGAATGAGGGACCAGAACTATCCTGAGCAATCCTGATTCCCACAACTGAAATCCTGCTCTCCTTAACCAAGGCAGCCAATACATGAACACATCCAGCACAAAACTGCAGCAGTCCTATTGGTAACAGAAGCAGGAGGAGGGGGGCTTCAGGATCTCACAGCCTTCCCTTGATGAAAGTATCCAAACACCAGAGCGATTTTTTATTTAAAAGAAAGAAAAAGACCTATATATACAACATTTGCATTAACTCGTTTTGTGAGTTTAGGGATAATATTGTGTTTGGACACCTTTGTGCAAATGCATGTGCCTGTGTTTAAATCAGTATACCTCTGTGCAAATACTTGCACATCTGTGTAAATAAGTGTACCTCTGTTCAAATAAGTGTACTAATGGGCAAATATCTACCTTTGAGAAATAAGTGTACCTCTGTGTAAATAAGTGTACCTCTGTGCAAATAATTATACCAGTATGGAAATAACTACCTCTGTGTAAAGATATGTATCTCTTTACAAATAAGATCTCTGTGCAAAAAAGTGTACCTCCGTGCAAATAAGTGTACCTCTCTGCAATGACTACATCTGTGCAAATAAGGGTACCTTAACAATTAACCCTAAACCACCCATTTTCTCAAGATTACAACTTCCAGCTATAAAATGGAATGGTAGACTAAATCAAAGCTTCTTAAACTTTTCCCTCTCTCAGCCCTTTTTTGCTGAGAAATTTTTCCATGAACCAAGGTATAAAATTATAAAGTAGATATCTAAATCAAGTATTTACTGATAGTTAATCACACAATGATATATTTAAAACATATTTATATATTTATATCAAATATATATCCTATAAACTAATTTTTATATATATATATATATATATATATATATATATAAAACTGTATTTATATTTATAGATCATATAAGTATACATTATTTCCACAGTGCTACAATTAATTGCACACAGATAGTTAGATCCATAAAGTTAAAATTATTTGCAAAGAGGTACAACTATTTACACAGAGGTACACTTATTTGCACAAATGTAGTTAGTTCCATAGAGGTATAGTTATTTGCACAGAGCTACACTTTTTTACACAGATGTACACTTATTTGCACAAAAGTAGTTATTTTAATACAGTAACAATTACTTGCACAGAGGTAGTTACATGCACAGAAGTATAATTATAGATACAGAGGCACATTTATTTGCAAAGAGGTCCAACTCTTTACACAGGGGTAAACTGATCTGGACAGAGATATGGTTATTTGCAGGGAGATAGAGTTATTTGTAATGAGGTACAATTATTTGCTCAGTGGTAGTTATTTCCATAGAGGTATAGTTACTTTCACAGAGGTAAACATTTTCCAACAGAGGTACACTTATTTGTACAGAGCTATATTTATGTCCATAGAGGTAGTTATTTACATACATGTCTAATTGTTTGCACAGTGGTAATTGGTACAAGTGTACATTTTATTTCAACAGAGGTACCCTTATTTGCACAGGTGTAGATATTTGCACAGAGGTACACTTATTTGCACAGAGATCGTTATTTCCATGGAGGTATAATTTTCTACACAGAGGTAGTTATTTGTAAAGAGGTACACATCTTTACACAGAGGTAGATATTTCCATACAGGTATAATTATTTGCACAGAGGTACCCTTATTTGCCAGAGATAGTTATTTGCACAGAGGCACACTTATTTGAACAGAGGTACACTTATTTAGACAAATGTGCAAGTATTTGAATAGAGGTGTACTTATTTACTCATAGGTACATCTATTTGCACAGAATTAGTTATTTCCATACAAGTATGATTATTTGCATTGAGGTAGTTATTTGCACAGAGATACTGTTATTTATGCTGAGGTACATGTATTATATAGAGGAACAATTATTACACAGAGCTACACTTATTACACAAAGGTACAGTTATTTGCAGGGAGATAGTTATTTTCACTGAGGTACAATCATTTACACAGAGGGACACTGATTTCCACATAGGTACATGTATTTTAGCACAGATACATTTATTTTTAAAGAGCTATATTTATTTCCCCAGATGTTGTTATTTACATACATGTAAAATTATTTACACAGTGTTAATTATATGCACAGAGGTACATTTATTTGGACAGAGTTACCATGATTTGCAGAGGTAGTTATTTGCACACAGGTACACTTATTTGCAGAGAGATACACTTATGTACAGAAAGATACACTTATTTGCAGAGATATATACTTTTTTGCACAGGGATCGTTATTTCGATACAGATATAATTATCTGCACAGAAGTGGTTATTTGCACAGAGGTACACTTATTTCCACAGTAGCACACTTACTTGCACAGAGGCAGTTATTTCCATAGAGGTATAGTTACTTTCACAGAGGCACAAACACACAACCGGCCTGAGGGTAAAAAATGCAGGAGGAGGGGGGCTTCAGGAACTTTCAGCCTACCCTGGATGGGAGTGTCCAAACACCAGAGAGACTTTTTTAAAAGAAAGAAAAAGACCTATATATCATAAATATATATATATGTGTGTGTGTGTATAATTTTGTCATTTGTGAAAAAGGAAATGTTCATACACATGAGATGGATTTTTTATTTTTTACCTACAGAATTAAATACTGGTGGAATATTAATTTTTCATGACCCCTATATCCAGTTACCTGACCCCATTAAGTGTTACAAGCTGCAGTTTAAGAAGCTTTGGACTAGATGACACTCGTGATCCCTTTCTGCTAAGGGGTTCCGGTGAACTGCAAGCTCAATGTAATGCTGCACAGAACAAACCAAGTTATTACATGTAACATTAAAAATTTCTAGAAAGAGAGGGTTGGAACTCGGGTTCAGACATTAGAAAGTTACAATATGTAGTCTACTGAGGATAAAAGACTTATCCACTTTTCAGCAAATTCTTTACTGCTGCTGTAGAAGAGTTCTCCAGGGTTGCCTGACACAGCACTGCTGCTAATTACCTGTGAGACCTCAGGCAAAAAATTCACCTTTCTTTGCATTCATGTCATCACTGAAATGAAGAGCTCACTCTAGGCTACTGGTAAATACACTTCTGGTTTTAGCAGTTGTGTTTCTGGGATTTTAATGGTTCATTAAACAAACCCAGAGTCTGAGGGGAAAATGGCAGGGGGAAAAAGCAGGTGACACCCTTCCAAAACCTGGAATAAAATTCCCTCCAAGCAATTTAAAAATTCTGTCCCAAAAAGAATTGGGGAGGGGAAACCCAATAAAAGTAAAGCATGTAAAAACATTGACCCCCCAAGATAATTTAGAGAATCCTCAGGTAAAGTCTGCTTCATTGCAATGAGGGACCAGAAGAATCCTAAACAATCCAGTCTCCTGCAACGGAAATTCTGCCCTCCCTAACCAAGGCAGCCAACAGGTGACCACATCCAGCACAAACCTGCAGCAGTCCTTTGGGTAACAGAAGCAGGAGGACGGGAGCTTCAGGATCTCTCAGCCTTCCCATGATGGGACTGTCCAAACACCAGATAGATTTTTTTTAAAGAAAGAAAAAGATCTATATATACAACAATAGTTGCAGCAACTCATTGTGTGGTGACAAAGAGCTGACATCTGAGGGGATCGCATCCACTGAGCTAGGGGTGATTAAGTTGTGGAATAGGAATGTAATGGAATATCATTGTGCCTGAACAAATAATGAACAGGTTAATTTTTTTTAAAATGTGGAAAATTAAAGGAACTCCTGCTGAATGAAGAGCAGAACCAAGGGAATATATACGGCTACACCAAAATTAGTGCAAGAGTAAATACGAATGGCTAAGTTCTTTGGACTTACAGGAAATTTCAATTAACTGTGAAGATCTTCTGAAGGAAAATGCTATCTACCTGCAGAGAAAAAATTGATATATGGAAGTATATATTGTATGGTTTCACATATATTTAACCAATGTTGACATTTTCTAATGTGGGGTTGGGAGAGACAGGGGCAGACAACTGGGAAGTGAAAATGAAAGGAAATAATTAATATTCTTTAAAGCTGTAACTTCCACATTCTACTACAATTGAAACTGGAGAGTCGAATATGAAGTGAAAGATTTTTCCTCCAAAGAGAAGTCCACTAATCCCATGTAAGCCCTTTGTAAAACCACCCAATTTCTCAAAATCACAACTTCCATCTATAAGATAGAATGGTAGACTAAATCAAAGCTGCTTCAACTTTTCCCTCTCACAGCCCTTTTTGCTAAGGAATTTTTCCATGACCCAAGGTATAAAAGAATCTAAAATTGAGATCCAAGTCAAGTATTTGTTGATAGTAAATCATAAAATAATATCTTTAACAATATATTTATATGTTTTATCACATATATATCCTATAAATAAATATACATATATATTTACACATCATATAAATATATGTGTGTATATATATATATTTGCTATATTTATAATTCTATCATTTATGGACAGAAAATGTTCATACACGGGAGATGGATTTATTTTTTACTTACAGAATTAAATACTGGTGGAATATTAATTTTCCTAAACCATATATTCAGTTACCTGACGCATTCAGTTACCTGATGCCATGAGGAGTTACAAGCCATAGTTTAAGATGCTTTGGACTAGATGATACCCAGGGTCCCTTTCTGCTGAAGGGTTTCAGTGAATACTGAACGCTGCACAGAACAAAAAAATTCTTACATCTAACATTAATAATTACTAGAAGGAGAATTTTGGAAATTGGGTTCAGACATTATAATGTTACAATATGTGGTCTACTGGGGATAAAAGACTTACCCACTTTTCAGCCAATTCTTTACTGCTGCTGTAGAAGAGTTCTCCAGGGTTGCCTGCCACAGGACTGCTGCTCATTAGCTGTGAGACTTCAGGAAACAAATTCACATTTCCTTGCATTCATGTCCTCACTGAAATGAAGGGCTCACTCTAGGATATTGGTAAAGACTCGTCTGGTTTTAGCATTCATGCTTCTGGGATTTTAATGGTTCATTAAAGAAAGCCATAGTTTGAGGGGAAAATGGCAGGGGAAAAAGGCAAGTGACATCCTCCCTAGACCTGCAGCAAAATGCCCTCCAAGCAATTTAAAAATTCTCTCCCAAAATGAATTGGGGAGGGGAAACCCAATAAAAGTAAAGCATGAAATAACCTTGACCCCCAAAATAATTTAGAAAATCCTCAGGTAAAGTCTGCTTCACGGAAGGAGAGACCAGAAGAATCCTGAACAATCCCACCTGAAACAGAAATCCCGCCCTCCCTAACCAAGGCAGCCAACAGTTGACTACATCTAGCACAAACCTGCAGCAGTCCTTTGGGTAACAGAAGCAGGAGGACAGGGGCTTCAGGATCTCTCAGCCTTCCCTTGATGGGAATGTCCAAACAGCAGGGAGATTTTTTTTAAAGAAAGAAAAAAAAAAAAAAAATATATATATATATATATATATATATATGTATATATATGAGTTGCAACTATTGTTTTATATATATATATATATATATACACACACACACACACATAACAATAGTTGCAGCAACTTATTTTGTGCTGCCAAACAGCTGCCACCTGAGGGGATGGCATCCATTGGGCTAGGGGTGATTAAGTTGCACAATAGGAATGTAATGGAATATCATTATCCCTGAAAAAATAATGAACAGGTTAATTTTTTAAAATGTGGAAAATTACAGGAACTCCTGCTGACTGAAGAGCAGAACCAAGGGAATGTATATGGCTATACCAAAATAAGTAGAAGAGTAAATATGAATGGCTCAGGTCTTTAGACTTATAGGAAATTTCAATTATCTGTGAAAGTCTTCTGAAGGAAAATGTTATCTACCTGCAGAGAAAAAAATTGATATATGGAAGTATATATTGTATGGTTTCACATATATTTAACCAATGTTGACATTTTCTAATGTGGGGTTGGGAGAGACAGGGGCAGACAACTGGGAAGTGAAAATGAAAGGAAATAATTAATATTCTTTAAAGTTGTAACTTCCACATTCTACTACAATTGAAACTGGAGAGTGGAATATGAAGTGAAAGATTTTTCCTCCAAAGAGAAGTCCACTAACCCCATGTAAGCCCTTTGGAAAACCACCCAATTTCTCAAAATCACAACTTCCATCTATAAAATAGAATGGTAGACTAAATCAAAGCTGCTTCAACTTTTCCCTCTCACAGCCCTTTTTGCTAAGGAATTTTTCCATGACTCAAGGTATAAAAGAATCTAAAATTGAGATCCAAGTCAAGTATTTGTTGATAGTAAATCATAAAATAATGTGTTTAACAACATATTTATATGTTTTATAACATATATATCCTATAAATAAATATACATATATATTTACACATCATATAAATATGTGTGTGTATATATATATATATATATATATATAGATTAGCTATCTTTATAATTCTATCATTTATGGAACAGAAAATGTTCATACACGGGAGAGCGATTTATTTTTACATGCAGAATTAAATACTGGTGGAATATTAATTTTCCTAAAACATGTATTCAATTATCTGACGCCATCAGGAGTTACAAGCCACAGTTTAAGAAGCTTTGGACTAGATGATACCCAGGGTCCCTTTCTGCTAAGGGGTTTCAGTGAATAACAAACTCAATATAGCGCTGCACAGAACGTCTAACATTAAGAATTACTATGTAGCGTGCTGTTGTCTCCAGAAGCTGCAGATTGCTCTCTGGGAAGAGATCTGTTATGTCAACTCAAATCTCTAGGACAGCTTCTTCTTCCTGTAGAGAACCATCGTCTCCAGACAGTTGCCATAACATTCCAGAGAGGTGACTTCCCTTCCTGCAGAGAGCCGCATCAAGCCTGATGTAGAGCAGAGATTTCTTCTATCTCTGGAGTGCTGTCCTCTTTTATTCTCCCAGACAATGGGCGTGGGATAATGCAAGGGCTTCTGGGAAGAAGTACTCCAAGCAATGAACTTGCTCCTCTTAGAATTCCTAAGGTGTAAACTCCCTTTAAAGGCCCAAACCAGAGCCAGAGAACTGTCAAGACAACCTGAGTTCTCACCTGGTAATCCTAACACAAGATAATTTAGAAAATCCTCAGGTAAAGTCTGCTTCATTGGAATATAGGACCAGAAGAACCCTGAACAATCCAGGCTCCTGCAAAGGAAATCCTGCCCCCCCTAACCAAGGCAGCCAATAGGTGACCACATCCAGCACAAACCTGCAGCAATCCTTTGGGTAACAGAAGCAGGAGGAAGTGGGCTTCAGGATCTCTCAGCCTTCCCTTGATGGGATTGTCGAAACACCAGATGGATTTTTTTAAAGAAAGAAAAAGACCTATATATACAACAATAGTTGCAGCAACTCATTTTGTGGGGGCAAAGAGCTGCCATCTGAGGGGATGGCATCCATTGGGCTAGGGGTGATTAAGTTGTGGAACAGGAATGTAATGGAATATCATTGTGCCTGAACATATAATGAACAGGTTAATTTTTTAAAATGTGGAAAATTAAAGGAACTTATGCTGAATGAAGAGCAGAACCAAAATTAGTGCAAGAGTAAATACAAATGGCTAAGTTCTTTGGACTTACAGGAAATTTCAATTAACTGTGAAGGTCTTCTGAAGGAAAATGCTATCTAGCTGCAGAGAAAAACATTGATATATGGAAGTATATATTGTATGGTTTTACACAAATGTTGACATTTTCTAATGTGGAGATGTGAGGGACAGGGGGAGACAACTGGGAAGTGAAAATGCAAGGACATAATATCCTTCAATGTTGTAACTTCCACCTTATACTGGAAATGGAACTGGGGACTGGAATGTGAAGTGAAAGATTTTTCCTTCAAAGGCCAGTCATACCACTAACCCCATGTAAGCCCTCGGGAAAACCACCCAATTTCTCAAGGTCACTACTTCCACCTATAAAATAGAATGGTAGACTAAATCAAAGCTTCTTAAACTTTTCCCTCTCACAGCCCTTCTTGCTGAGTAATTTTTCCATGACCCATGGTATAAAAGGATCTAAAACAGATATCCGAATCAAGTATTAGATGATTGTAAATCTTAAAATAAAGTATTTAAAAACAAATTTATATATTGTTGATCACATATATATCCTATATTTATAATTTTACCATTCTTGAAAAAGAAAATGTTCATACAGATGAGATGAATTTCTTTTTATCTACACAATTATATACAGGTAGAATATTAATTTTAATGACCCCTATATTCAGTTACCTGACCCCATGAGGGGTTACAACCTGCAGTTTAAGAAGCTTTGTACTAGATGACTCCCAAGGACCCTTTCTGCTAAGTGCTGTCAGTGAATTGCAAACTCAATGTAATGCTGCACAGAACAAACCAAGTTGTTACAGCCAACATTAAGAATTCCTACAAGGAGAGGGTTGGAAGCTGGCTTCAGTCATCTCTACCACATGGTGGTTGATTTTATAAAGCTGCAATATGTGGTCTACTGAGGATAAAAGACCTACCCACTTTTCAGCAAATTCTTTACTGCTGCTGTAGAAAAGTTCTCCAGGGTTGCCTGCCCCAGCACTGCTGCTAATTACCTGTGAGACTTCAGGAAACAAATTCACATTTCCTTGCATTCATGTCCTCACTGAAATGAAGAGCTCACTCTAGGATATTGGTAAAGCCACTTCTGGTTTTAGCATTCATGCTTCTGGGATTTTAATGGTTCATTAAAGAAACCCAGAGTCTGAGGGGAAAATGGCAGGGGAAAAAGGCAAGTGACATCCTCCCTAGACCTGCAGCAAAATGCCCTCCAATCAATTTAAAAATTCTCTCCCAAAATGAATTAAGGAGGGGAAACCCAATAAAAGTAAAGCATGAAACAACATTGACCCCCAAGATAATTTAGAACATCCTCAGGTAAAGTCTGCCTCATTGGAATATAGGACCAGAAGAACCCTGAACAATCCTGGCTCCTGCAAAGGAAATCCCGCCAACCCTAACTAAGGCAGCCAATAGGTGACCACATCCAGCACAAACCTGCAGCAGTCCTTTGGATAACAGAAGCAGAAGGAAGGGGGCTTCAGGATCTCACAGCCTTCCCTTGATGAAAGTGTCCAAACATCAGAGCGATTTTTTATTTAAAAGAAAGAAAAAGACCTATATATACAACATTTGCATTAACTTGCTTTGTGTGTTTAGGGTTGGGGTTTAGGGATAATATTGTGTTTGGACACCTTTGTGCAAATACATGTGCCTGTGTTTAAATCAGTATACCTCTGTGCAAATACTTGCACATCTGTGTAAATAAGTGTACTAATGGGCAAATATCTACCTCTGGCAACTAAGTGTACCTCTGTGTAAATAAGTGTACCTCTGTGCAAATACCAGTATGAAAATAACTACCTCTGTGTAAAGATATGTATCTCTTCACAAATAACTACCTCTGTGCAGATAATACCTTCATGGAAATAACGATCTCTGTGCAAAAAAGTGTATCTCTCTGCAAATAAGTGTACCTCTCTGCAATGACTACATCTGTGCAAATAAGGGTACCTTAACAACTAACCCTAAACCACCCATTTTCTCAAGATTACAACTTCCAGCTATAAAATGGAATGGTAGACTCAATCAAAGCTTCTTAAGCTTTTGCCTCTCACAACCCTTTTTGCCGAGGAATTTTTCCATGAACCAAGGTATAAAATTGTCTAAAATAGATATCTAAATCAAGTATTTATTGATAATCAATCATAAAATACTGTATTTAAAACATATTTATATATTTATATCACATATATATCCTATAAATAAACAATATATATATATATATGTATTAATATTTATAGATCATATAAGGATACATTATTTCCACAGCATTACAATTAATTATACACAGGTAGTTAGTTCCATAAAGTTATAATTATTTGCAAAGAGGTACAACTATTTACACAAAGGTACACTTATTTGCATAGATGTAATTAGTTCCACAGGGGTATAGTTATTTGCACAGAGCTACACTTTTTTAGACAGACGTCCACTTATTTGCACAAAAGTAGTTATTTTAATACAGTAAAAATTATTTGCACAGTGGTATAATTATTGACACAGAGGCACATTTATTTGCAAAGAGGTCCAACTCTTTACTCAGAGGTAAACTGATCTGGACAGAAATATGGTTATTTGCAGGGAGGTAGAGTTATTTCTAATGAGGTACAATTATTTGCTCAGAGGTAGTTATTTCCATAGAGCTATAGTTACTTTCACAGAGGAACACGTTTTTCCACAGAGGTACACTTATTTGTACAGAGCTATATTTATGTCCACAAAGATAGTTATTTACATGCATGTATAATGGTTTGCACAGTGGTAATTTGTACAAGTGTACATTTATTTCAACAGAGGTACCCTTATTTGCACAGGCGGAGTTTTTTGCACAGAGGTATACTTATTTGCACAGATATCGTTATTTCCATGGAGGTATAATTATCTACACAGAGGTAGTTATTTGTAAAGAGGTACACATCTTTACACAGAGGTAGATATTTCCATACAGGTATAATTATTTGCACAGAGGTACCCTTATTTGCCAGAGATAGTTATTTGCACAGAGGCACACTTATTTGAACAGAGGTACACTTATTTACACAAATGTGCAAGTATTTGAATAGAGGTGTACTTATTTACTCACAGGTACACCTATTTGCACATAATTAGTTATTTCCATACATGTATAATTATTTGCATTGAAGTACTTATCTGCACAGAGATGCTGTTATTTACGCTGAGGTACATGTATTATATAGAGGAACAATTATTACACAGAGCTACACTTATTACACAGAGGTACAGTTATTTGCAGGGAGATAGTTATTTTCACTGAGGTACAATCATTTACACAGAGGGACACTGATTTCCACATAGGTACATGTATTTTAGCATAGATACATTTATTTTTAAAGAGCTATATTTATTTCCACAGAAGTTGTTATTTACATACATGTAAAATTATTTATACAGTGTTAGTTATATGTACAGAGGTACATTTATTTGGACAGTTACCATGATTTGCAGAGGTAGTTATTTGCACACAGGTACACTTATTTGCAGAGAGATACTTATGTAGAGAGATACATTTATTTCCAGAGATATACACTTTTTTGCACAGGGATCGTCATTTCGATACAGGTATAATTATCTGCACAGAGGTGGTTATTTCCATAGAGGTATAGTTACTTTCACAGAGGCACAAACACACAACCGGCCTGAGGGTGAAAAAGGCAGGAGGAGGGGGGCTTCAGGAGCTTTCAGCCTACCCTGGATGGGAGTGTCCAAACATCAGAGAGATTTTTTTAAAAGAAAGAAAAAGACCTATATATCATATATATATATATATGTGTGTGTGTGTGTGTGTGTGTGTGTGTGTGTGTGTGTGTGTGTGTATAATTTTGTCATTTGTGAAAAAGGAAATGTTCATACACATGAGATGGATTTTTTTTTTTAACCTACAGAATTAAATACTGGTGGAATATTAATTTTGCATGACCCCTATATCCAGTTACCTGACCCCATTAAGTGTTACAAGCTGCAGTTTAAGAAGCTTTGGACTAGATAACACTCGGGATCCCTTTCTGCTAAGGGGTTCTGGTGAACTGCAAGCTCAATGTAATGCTGCACAGAACAAACCAAGTTGTTACATCTAACATTAATAATTTCTAGAAAGAGAGGGTTGGAACTTGGCTTCAGACATTAGAAAGTTACAATATGTAGTCTACTGAGGATAAAAGACTTACCCATTTTTCAGCCAATTCTTTACTGATGCTGTAGAAGAGTTCTCCAGGGTTGCCTGCCACAGCACTGCTGCTAATTACCTGTGAGACCTCGGGCAAAAAATTCACCTTTCTTTGCATTCATGTCATCACTGAAATGAAGAGCTCACTCTAGGATACTGGTAAAGACACTTCTGGTTTTAGCATTTGTGCTTCTGGGATTTTAATGGTTCATTAAAGAAACCCAGAGTCTGAGGGGAAAATGGCAGGGGAAAAAGGCAAGTGACATCCTCCCTAGACCTGCAGCAAAATGCCCTCCAAGCAATTTTTAAATTCTCTCCCAAAATGAATTGGGGAGGGGAAACCCAATAAAAGTAAAGCATAAAACAACATTGACCCCCAAGATAATTTAGAAAATCCTCATGTAAATTCTGCTTCATTGGAATATAGGACCAGAAGAACCCTGAGCAATCCAGGCTCCTGCAAAGGAAATCCCACCCTCCCTAACCAAGGCAGCCAATAGGTGACCACATCCAGCACAAACCTGCAGCAATCCTTTGGGTAACAGAAGCAGGAGGAAGTGGGCTTCAGGATCTCTCAGCCTTCCCTTGATGGGACTGACCAAACACCAGATAGTTTTTTTTTTTTTAAAGAAAGTAAAAGACCTATATATACAACAATAGTTGCAGCAACTCATTTTGTGGTGACAAAAAAGCTGCCATTTGAGGGGATCGCATCCATTGAGCTAGGGGTGATTAAGTTGTGGAATAGGAATGTAATGGAATATCATTGTGCCTGAACATATAATGAACAGGTTAATTTTTTAAAATGTGGAAAATTAAAGGAACTCCTGCTGAATGAAGAGCAGAACCAAGGGAATATATACGGCTACACCAAAATTAGTGGAAGAGTAAATACGAATGGCTAAGTTCTTTGGACTTACAGGAAATTTCAATTAACTGTGAAGTTGTTCTGAAGGAAAATGCTATCTAGCTGCAGAGAAAAAAATTGATATATGGAAGTATATATTGTATGGTTTCACACAAATGATGACATTTTCTAATGTGGGGTTGGGAGAGACAGGGGCAGACAACTGGGAAGTGAAAATGAAAGGAAATAATTAATATTCTTTAAAGTTGTAACTTCCACATTCTACTACAAATGGAACTGCAGACTGGAATGTGAAGTGAAAGATTTTTCCTCCAAAAGCAAGTCAACTAACCCCATGTAAGCGATTTGGAAAACCACCCAAATTTTCAAGATCACAACTTCCATCTATAAAATAGAATGGTAGACTAAATCAAAGCTGCTTGAACTTTTCCCTCTCACAGCCCTTTTTGCTAAGGAATTTTTCCATGACTCAAGGTATAAAAGAATCTAAAATTGAGATCCAAGTCAAGTATTTGTTGAAGGTAAATCATAAATTAATGTGTTGGAAAACATATTTATATGTTTTATACATATATATCCTATAAATAAATATACATATTTATACATCACATAAACATATATATATATATATATTTGCTATATTTATAATTCTGTCATTTATGGAACAGAATATGTTCATACACGGGAAATGGATTTATTTTTACTTACAGAATTAAATACTTGTGGAATATTAATTTTCCTAAACCATATATTCAGTTACCTGACGCCATGAGGAGTTACAAGCCACAGTTTAAGATGCTTTGGACTAGATGATACCCAGGGTCCCTTTCTGCTAAGGGGTTTAAGTGAATAACAAACTCAATATAGCGCTGCACAGAACAAATAAAGTTGTTACATCTAACATTAAGAATTAATAGACGGAGAGTTTGGAAGTTGGGTTCAGACATTATAATGTTGCAATATGTGGTCTACTGGGGATAAAAGACTTACCCACTTTTCAGCAAATTCTTTACTGATGCTGTAGAAGAGTTCTCCAGGGTTACCTGCCACAGCACTGCTGCTCATTAGCTGTGAGACTTCAGGAAACAAATTCACATTTCTTTGCATTCATGTCCTCACTGAAATGAAGGGATCACTCTAGGATATTGGTCAATACACTTCTGGTTTTAGCATTCATGCTTCTGGGATTTTAATGGTTCATTAAAGAAACCCAGAGTCTAATGGATGTCCATCAATTGGAGAATGGTTGGGTAAATTATGGTATATGAAGGTTATGGAATATTATTGCTCTATAAGAAATGACCAGCAGGAGGAATACAGAGAGGGTTGGAGAGACTTACATCAACTGATGCTGAGTGAAATGAATAGAACCAGAAGATCTCTGTACACTTCAATGTTGTATGAAGATGTATTCTGATGGAAGTGGATATCTTCAACATAAAGAAGATCCAACTCGCTTCCAGTTGATCAATGATGGACAGAAATAACTACACCCAGAGAAGGAACACTGGGAAGTGAAAGTAAATTGTTAGCACTACTGTCTATCTACCCAGGTTACTTATACCTTCGGAATCTAATACTTAATGTGCAACAAGAAAATGGTATTTACACACATATATTGTATTTAGGTTATATTGTAACATATGTAAAATGTATGGGATTGCCTGTCATCAAGGGGAGGGAGTAAAGGGAGGGGTGGGATAATTTGGAAAAATGAATACAATAGATAATATTATTTTAAAAATTACTCATGCATATATACTGTGGGAAAAAATTCTAAAATAAATAAATATATATATTTATATATAAAAGAAACCCAGAGTCTGAGGGGAAAATGGCAGGGGAAAAAGGCAAGTGACATCCTCCCTAGACCTGCAGCAAAATGCCCTCCAAGCAATTTAAAAATTCTCTCCCAAAATGAATTGGGGAGGGGAAACCCAATAAAAGTAAAGCATGAAACAACATTGACCCCCAAGATAATTTAGAACATCCTCAGGTGAAGTCTGCTTCATTGGAGTGAGGGACCAGCACAATCCAGGGCAATGCAGACTCCTACATCAGAAATTCCCTCCTCCATAACCAAGGCAACCAATAGATGACCACATCAAGCACAAGCCAGGAAGCCAGGAGCAGGACAGGGGGCAACAAAAGCAAAGGGAGGGGCTTCAGGAGCTTTCAGCCTACACTTGAAGGAAGTGTCCAAAACCCAGAGAGATTTTTTTTTTTTTAAGAAAGAAAAAGACTTTTCATATACACAAAAATAATTATAGAAGCTCATTTTGTGGTTGGCAAAGAGCTACAAACTGAGGAGTGCCAATCCATAGGGCTACAGGTGATCAATTTATAAAATATGAATATAATGGAATATCATTTTGATTTTAAAAATAATGAACAAGTTGATTTTTTAAAATATAGAAAACTTACATGAACTAATGCTGAGGGAAGAGCTGAATGAAGAGAATATTAGGGTACAGCAGAATTAGTGGAAGAGTAAAGATGAATGGCTAAGCTCTTCAGAGTTACAGGAAATTTCAATTAACTGTGAAGGTCTACTGAAGGAAAATGCTATCTACCTGCAGAGAAAAAAATCGATATATGGAAATATCTATTATATGGTTTGATATATACATACATATATATACACATATGTGTATAATAGTTGTGTATGTATATATATATATATATATATATATATATATATATATATATATATATATATATATATGTATTTGTCTATGTATATATATATAAAATGTTGACCTTTCCTAATGTGGGGTTGAGAGGGAGAGGGAAAGACAACTGGGAACTTAATATGCAAGCGAAATAATTAATATTTTTAATGTAACATTCATATTATACATTGAAATGAAACTAGAGACTAGAATGTAAAATTAAAGATATTTTCTTCAAATGCCAGTCATATCACTAATCAAATGTAAGCCTGTGGGAAAGCCACCCAATTTCTTAAGATTGCAACTTCCCATCTATAAAAGAGAATGGGAGACTAAATCAGAACTTCTTAAACTTTTCCCCATCACAGCCCTTTTTCTGAGGAATTTTTACATGGCCCATGGTTTTTAAGTATCTAAAATAGATATCCAAATCAAATAGTTGATAATAGTAAATCATAAAGTAATGCATTAAAAACATTTATATAACTGAGGCATTATGTAAATAACTATATATTTGTATAAAATATAAATATATATATTTGCTATATTTATAATTTTATCATTTATGGAAAAGAAAATGTGCATACAAAAGGAATGGATTTGTTTTTACCTATAGAATTAAAAACTGGTGGAATATTAATTTTTCATAACCCCCACATTCAGTTATCTGACCCCATTAGGAGTAACAAAACACAATTTAAGAAGCTTTTAAGTAGATGATGCCCAGGGTCCCTTTCTGCTGTAAGGTTT
Source organism: Sminthopsis crassicaudata (assembly GCF_048593235.1). Lineage (NCBI taxonomy): Eukaryota > Metazoa > Chordata > Mammalia > Dasyuromorphia > Dasyuridae > Sminthopsis > Sminthopsis crassicaudata. The sequence goes on along the minus strand of NC_133617.1, from coordinate 756,898,673 downwards.
CAGTGAACAACAAACTCAATGTAAAGATGCACAGAAGAAACCACGTTGTTATAGCCAACATTAGAAATCTCTAATAAGAGTGGGTTGGAAGTTGGGTTCAGTCATCTCTACCACATGTATCATTTTATAAAGGTGGACTATGAAGTCTGCAGAAGATAAAAGACTTACCCACTTTTCAGCAGATTCTGTAGGCCTGGTATAGAGAAATTCTCTATGAATTGGAATGAAATGGAAAGGGGAAAGCCAGAAAAAATAAAAGAGTGAAACAACATTTACCCCCAAGACAATTTAGAAAGCTTCACCTTTTAATTGTTCATTCAACAAAGACAGAACTTGAGGGGAAAATGGTGGGAAAACGGCAGGAGACATCCTTCCCGGACCTGCAGCAGTTTCCTCCAAGCAATTTAAAAATTCTCTCTCAATATGAATTGGGGGGGGGAGAACCCAAAAAAGTAAAGAGTGAAACAGCATTGTCCCCCCAAGACAATTTAGAAAGCCCTCAGTATTTAATGGTTCATTCCACATAGCCAGCACCTGAGGTAAAAATGGTGGGAAAAGGGCAGGGAATACCCTTCCCGGACCTCCAAGCAATTTAAAAATTCTCTCTCAAAATGAATTGGGAAGGGTAGAATCAGAAAAAAAGTAAAAAGTGAAACTACATTACCTCCCAGGACAATTTAGACAGCCCTCAGGTAAAGTCTTCTTCATTGTAGTGAAGGGGAAAAACAATCCAGACTCCTACAACAGAAAATCCGCCTTCCTTGAGGAAGACAGCCAATAGTTGACCACATCTAACACAAGCTCCCAGCAGGCCTTGGCAACAAAAGCAGGGAGAGGGGGACTTCAGGAGCTTTCAGGCTACTCTTGATGGGAATGTCCAAAACCCAGATTTTTTTTTTTAAAGAAAGAAAAAGAACTACCCATACAAAAATAGTTACAGCAGCTCATTTTGTGGTGGCAAAGAGCTGGAAACTGAAGGGATACCCATCCACTGGGCTAAAGGTCATTAATTTGTGGAATATGAATCCAAAGTTATACCATTGTGTTTTAAAAAATAATGAACAAGTTAATTTTTTTTTTAATTAAGGAAAGCATACAGGAACTAATGCTGAGGGAAGAGCTGAACCAAAAAACTATTAGGGTACAGCAAAATTAGTGGAAGAGTAAACATGAATGGCTAAGCTCTTCTGAGTTTCAGGAAATTTCGAATTAACTCTGACGGACTTCTGAAAGAAAATGCAAACTACCTGCAAAGAAAAAAATTGATATATGGAAGTATCTATTGTATGGTTTCACATATATATCTATAATAAATGTTGACCTTTTCTAATGTGGGGTTGACAGGGAGAGAGAACGACAACTGGGAACTGAATATGCAAGCAAAAAAATAATATTTAATTTTCATATTTAATGGAAATGGACCTGGAGCCTGGAAAGGGAATTTAAAGATCTTTTGTTCAAATGCTAGTCATACCTCTATCCACATGTAAGCCCTTGGGAAAACCACCCAATTTCTCAAGAATTCAATTTTCCATCTATAAAATAGAATGGTAGACTAAATCAAGGCTTCTTAAACTTTTTTTCACTTATGCACCTTTTTCTGAGGAATTTTTACATGACCCATGGTATATAAGTATCTAAAATAGATATCCACATCAAATATTTGCTGACAGTAAATCATAAAGTATTTCAAAACATATGTATATATATATAACATACAAATATATAAATACTTATTTATCATAAAATTATACATATAACAATTATATATTTATGTCATTTATGGAAAAGGAAATGTGCATACAATGAGATGGATTTGCTTTTACCTTCAGAATTAAATACTGGTGGAATATGAATTTTACATGACCTCTATATTCAGTTAACTGACCCCATTAGGGGTTACACCCACACTTTAAGAAGCTTTGAACTAGATGATATCCAAGTCCCTTTCTGCTATGGGGTTTCGGTGAACTGCAAACTCCATGTAGTGATTCACAGAACAAACCAAGTGGTTACAGCCAACATTAAGAATTTCTAGAGGGAGTGGGTTGGATGTTGGGTTCAGTCATCTCTACCACATGGGACTTCATTTTATAAAAGTGGAAGATGAGGAATACTGAGTTTAACAAATTTAACCACTTTTCAGCGGGTTCTGTATCGCTGGTGTAGAGGAGTTCTCCACAGCTGCATGCCACACCTCAGATGCTAATTAGTTGCCTGACAGTAGGCAAAAAATTCACTTTTTTACCTTAATCTCTTCAAGGAAATAAAGGGCTCCCTCTAGGCTATTGGTAAAGACACTTCTGGTTTTAGCATTTTTGCTTTTCAGATTTTTAGAGTTCATTCAACAAAACCTGAACCTGACAGGAAAACAGCAGGAGACGCCCTTCCCAGACCGGCAGCAAACTTCCCTCCAAGCAATTTTAAAATTCTCTCTCAAAATGAATGGGGAGGGGAAAACCTGAAAAAAGTAAAAGTGAAACAGCATTGCCCCCCCCCCAAGACAATTTAGAAAGCCTTCAGCTTTTAATGGTTCATTCAACAAAGGCAGAACCTGAGGTAAAAATGGTAGGAAAACGGCAGGAGACACGCTCCCGGACCTGAAGCAAACTTCTCTCCAAGGAATTTTGAAATTCTCTCTCAAAATGAATTGGGGAGGGGAAAACCCGAAAAAAGTAAAGAGTGAAACAACATTGCCCCCCCCTCCCCAGACCATTTAGACAGCCCTCAGCATTTATTGGTTCATTCCACATAGCCAGCACCTGAGGTAAAAATGAAGGGAAAAGGGCAGGAGACACCCTTCCCAGACCGGCAGCAAACTTCCCTCCAAGCAATTTAAAAATTCCCTCACCAAATGAATTGGGGAGGGGAAAACCCGAAAAAAGTAAAGAGTGAAACAACATTACCTCTCCAGTACAATTTAGAAAGCCCTCAGCATTTAATGGTTCATTCCACATAGCCAGCACCTGAGGTAAAAATGGCGGGAAAACGACAGGCGACACCCTTCCCAGACCGGCAGCAAACTTCCGTCCAAGCAATTTAAAAATTCTCTCTCAAAATGAATTGGGGAGGGGAAAACCCGAAAAAAGTAAAGAGTGAAACAACATTGCCCCCCCCCTCCCCAGACCATTTAGACAGCCCTCAGCATTTAATGGTTCATTCCACATAGCCAGCACCTGAGGTAAAAATGAAGGGAAAAGAGCAGGAGACCCCCTTCCCAGACAGGCAGCAAACTTCTCTCAAAGCAATTTAAAAATTCCCTCACCAAATGAATTGGGGAGGGGAAAACCCGAAAAAAGTAAAGAGTGAAACAACATTGACCCCCTCCCAAGACAATTTAGACAGCCCTCAGCATTTAATAGTTCATTCCACATAGCCAGCACCTGAGGTAAAAATGGCGGGAAAACGGCATGCGACACCCTTCCCAGACCGGCAGCAAATACCTCTCCAAGCACTTTTAAAATTCTCTCTCAAAATGAATGGGGAGGGGAAAACCTGAAAAAAGTAAAAGTGAAACAACATTACCTCTCCAGTACAATTTAGAAAGCCCTCAGCATTTAATAGTTCATTCCACATAGCCAGCACCTGAGGTAAAAATGGCGGGAAAACGGCAGGCGACACCCTTCCCAGACCGGCAGCAAACTTCTCTCCAAGCAATTTAAAAATTCTCTCTCAAAATGAATTGGGGAGGGGAAAACCCGAAAAAAAGTAAAGAGTGAAACAACATTGACCCCCTCCCAAGACAATTTAGACAGCCCTCAGCATTTAATAGTTCATTCCACATAGCCAGCACCTGAGGTAAAAATGGCGGGAAAACGGCATGCGACACCCTTCCCAGACCGGCAGCAAATACCTCTCCAAGCACTTTTAAAATTCTCTCTCAAAATGAATGGGGAGGGGAAAACCTGAAAAAAGTAAAAGTGAAACAACATTGCCCCCCCCCCTCAAGACAATTTAGACAGCCCTCAGCATTTAATGGTTCATTCCACATAGCCAGCACCTGAGGTAAAAATGAAGGGAAAACGGCAGGAGACACCCTTCCCAGACAGGCAGCAAACTTCTCTCCAAGCAATTTAAAAATTCTCTTTCAAAATGAATTGGGGAGCGGAAAACCCGAAATAGTAAAGAGTGAAACAGCATTGCCCCCCAACGACAATTTAGAAAGCCCTCAGCATTTAATGGTTCATTCAACAAAGGCAGAACCTGAGGTAAAAATGGCAGGAAAACGGCAGGCGACACCCTTCCCAGACCGGCAGCAAATACCTCTCCAAGCTATTTAAAAATTCCCTCACAAAATGAATTAGGGAAGGGAAAACCCGAAAAAAGAAAAAATAAAACTACATTACCTCCCAGGACAATTTAGTCAGCCCTCAGGTAAAGTCTTCATTTCAGTGAAGGGACAGAACAATCCAGACTCCTACAACAGAAACCCCGCCTTCCTTGAGGAAGACAGCCAATAGTTGAGCACGTCCCCTACAAGCCCCGAGCAGGCCTTGGCAACAAAAGCAGGGGGAGGGGGACTTCAGGAGCTTTCAGGCTACCCTTGTTGGGAGCGTCCAAAACCCAGAGAGATTTTGTTTGTTTGTTTGTTTTTAAAGAAAGAAAAAGTACGACCTACACAAAAATAGTTACAGCAGCTCATTTGTGGTGGCAAAGAACTGGAAATTGAGGGGATGCCCCTCCACTGGGCTAGGAGTGATTAATTTGTGGAATATGAATGCAAGGGAATATCATTGTGCTTTAAAAAGTAATGAACAAGTTAATTTTTTAAAAATATGGAAAACATACAGGAACTAATGCTGAGGGAAAAGCAGAACCAGGAGAATATTGGGGTACAGCAAAATTAGTGGAAGAGTAAACATGAATGACTAAGCTCTTCTGAGTTACAGGAAATTTCAAATTAACTCTGAAGGACTTCTGAAGGAAAATGCTAACTACCTGCAGAGGGAAAAAATGATATATGGAAGTATCTATTGTTCACATATATATCTATAATAAATGTTGACCTTTTCTTTTTCTTTTTATTTTATTTAGAATTTTTTTCCACAGAATATATGCATGAGTAATTTTTTTATAACATTATCCCTCATATTCATTTTTCCAAATTATCCCCCCCTCCCTCTACTCCCTCCCTTTGATGGCAGGCAATCCCATACATTTTACATGTGTTACAGTATAACCTAGATACAATATATGTGTGTAAATACCATTTTCTTGTTGCACAATAAGTACTAGATTCCGAAGGTATAAGTAACCTGGGTAGATAGACAGTAGTGCTAACAATTTACATTCACTTCCCATTGTTCCTTCTCTGGGTGTAGTTATTTCTGTCCATCATTGATCAACTGGAAGTGAGTTGGATCTTCTTTATGTTGAAGATTTCCACTTCCATCAGAATACATCTTCATACAGTATTGTTGTTGAAGTGTTTAGTGATCTCGTAGTTCTGCTCGGTTCACTCAGCATCAGTGGATGTAAGTCTCTCCAAACCTCTCTGTATTCATCCTGCTGGTCATTTCTTACAGAGCAATAATATTCCATAACCTTCATATACCATAATTTACCCAACCATTCTCCAATTGATGGGCATCCATTCATCTTCCAGTTTTTAGCTACTACAAAAAGAGCTGCCACAAACATTTTGGCACATACAGGTCCCTTTCCCCTCTTTAGTATTTCTTTGGGATATAAGCCCAATAATATGACCTTTTCTAATGTGGGGTTGGGAGAGAGAGGGAAAGACAACTGGGAACTGAATATGCAAGCAAAAATATTAATATTTTAATGATGTAACTTTCATATTTAATGGAAATGGACCTGGAGACTGGAAAGGGAATTTAAAGATTTTTTGTAAAGTGCCAGTCATACCTCTATCCACATGAAAGCCCTTGGGAAAACCACCCAATTTCTCAAGATTGCATCTTCCATATATAAAATAGAATGGTAGACTAACTCAGAGCTTCTTAAACTTTTCCCACTCACAGCCCTTTTTCTGAGGGATTTTTACATGACCCATTGTATATAATTATCTAAAATAGAGATCCAAATCAAATATTTGCTGATAGTAAATCATTAAGAAATTTATTTAAAAACATATTTATATATTTATATAACATATGTATTATATAAATAAATATCTACTTATATATCATATAAATGTATATGTTTTCTATATTTATAGTTTATCATTTATGTAAAACTAATTATACATACAAATGAGATGGATTTATTTTTACCTACAGAATTAAATATTAGTGAAATGTTAAATTTTCATGAGTTTATATTTAATTACCTTACCCCATTAGGATTTACAACCCACAGTTTAAGAAGCTTTGGCCTTCAAAGCTCTGATGTGATCATTTGTCATAGAAGAGAGATTCTGGTGGCCCATCATCTCTGAATATCTTTGAAATATGAATATGTAAAGTCAACTCATTATTCATATTGGGGAGAATATTATCATTTCATTGTAACAGAAATGAGCTTTTCCTTCCCAATATGCACATGTCTAATATTTGTATTTCACTGATGCACTGATGCACAATTTCAAAACTAAATTAAGACTTCTTAGTTCCTCTTGTTTCTCTAGTATTGTGTTAGTGATCAGGCTGGGTGCAGAATTAAAGCTATTAGAAAAATGTCTTCATCATTAATCCTAAATTACATCCTTAGGGCAAGGTGAGGGGGAAAAGGAAGCCATGTCAATTTTTCCCAAGATGTTACAATTAATTTGGCATCAAGATTTCAGAATTCCAAGTTCACTCAGAACCCAAAACTTCTTTTCTTTTCTTTTATGTTGATAATGGATTTCAACAAGATTAACTGGGGAAAAAAGAGAAATTATACCCTCAAGTAGGTAATTTCTCACAGTGAGTGCCTTAGTATTACCTCTATTGGGAGTAACAGAGGACAGATAAGGAAGATAAGGAATATATGGTAGTCAGCTAAGTTCTGTAAGGAGATCACAGGCGATCCCTAGTCAGCTAAGTTCTGTAAGGAGATCACAGGCGAACCCTAACCCTTAGGTCCCCTTTTGGGAATTAGATTCATTAATGTGGACATTAACATGAATGCACAATGGATGCAGTCATTAATGTCAAAGCTCAAGTGTTTAAGAGATGCAAGTGTGAGATCAAAGCACAACATCCAAATGGAAATGGCAACACAATTACTTCTGGAACATGTCCTACTATTAAATGAGGATGGGTTTTGAAGAAGGCCCAAAATGTTAGCCCATGCTTTCTATCAAAATCAATCTGTCAGTGACTAGATATTATTGCTCTATTATGTTTTGGGGAGGAATTTTCATGTCCACATTAGTTGACAAAGGAGATTTGTTTTCAAAATGTTCTGAACAATTCAAAGTCCTAAAGAAGGAAAAATGAGCTAAGCTTTTGTACAAGGGGCTAAAATCCATGGGGGGCTTCCCCTCTAGCATGATCCTGTCAGTTATCATCCTTGGGTATTTTGAGTCTCTGGTGATATTATACCATATGCCTTGGGAATATGTGGCGGTTCCATCTTTCACCTCAAAGGAACTGCCAATTTTTTGCCTTACCATATTGGAAGGCAAGAAAAGAGAAGAATGGTATGGTGCCTATTATGTGCCATGTACTGTGCAAAGTGCTTTTTAAAAATTTTATCTCATTTGCTCTTCCCAACAATTTTTTGAGATAGGTAATATTATTTATTCCCATTTTACAGTTGAAAACTGAGGTAAACTGAGGTGGAATGAGTTGTCCAAGATCACATAGCCAGTAATTATTCTGATCTTCACTCTTCTTGCCTCCAGGTCACTTCAGTATGCTATCCAGCCACCTCTAGGAGAACAAGAGAGATCAGGAAGGACCACTTCAAGAAGCAGGTACTTGTAATGAGCCTTGGAGGAAATCACTGATTCCAAGAAAAGAGGTGAGAATGCAAAGCACTCCTGGGAGAGCAATTAACTTGTGAAGAGGCAGGAGATAGAGTGTAAATGGAACAGTTACAAGAAGTGGAGACAGTGAAACAAGATGAAATCAATATGGAAAAGTAGGTCAGAGATACATTGTGCTAGAGTTCAAATGACACAGCACCCTATATATTGTATCCCAGAGGCAAAAGGGAAACACTTGAAGCTTCCTGAGCATGAGGCTGACAATCTAACCTCTTATTCAAGGGTATCACTTTGGGAGCTGTGTGGAAGATAGTTTAGAGTTTGGGACAGAAAGGAGAGAGAGTTGATGATTAGGGGACTCTTACAATAAATAATAAAATAACTCTTCTTAGCAATATCAAGATCCAAGACAATGATGAAACATGCTGTCCATTCAAAGAAAGAACTGATAGTCTGAATGCAGACTGAAGTATACTATTTTTAAAACTTTCTTCATTTTTCTTGAGCTTTTTCTTGGCAGGGGGAGCTCTGTGTTTTCTGTTACAACATGACTATTATGGAAATGTTTTACGTAACTATATAGGTATACCTTGTATTAAAATGCTTCCATTCTCAATGCAGGGGAGGCTTTAGGCAGAGAGAAAGGAGAGAAACTGAAGCTCAGATTTTAAAAAAAAATGAATGCTAAAAATGTTTTTATATGTGACAATTGAAAATTTTAATCCTACATTTAAAAAGATACTTAACAATACAAAGTATGGCTGAGACTACGTCCCTAGTACCTTAGAAGTTACTACTAATGTTTTCCCAAGTGGGTCTTTGCTTCCCTTAGGGAAGTGTATATGTCCTGGGCCTCTCTGTCCCTTGGAAAAGTCCATTACCTAAGTCAGCCCCTTTGATCTCTTCTACCACAGTAGGAAATATTCGTCATCCCCCAGCAAAAAAAAAAAAATAAGAAGACCTTGTCCCAATTTGTCAATCCATGTGTGAACATGGACTTTTGTAACATACATGCCAATTTGATTATATTGAACAGACATTTATTTGTTCTGCAGTGTGTGCAACATAGAGGATTAGGTGACTTTGTTACTTTTTACTCCAGGGTTAAGTTTTATCAGCCCAGATTATTACCATATAAGTCTGTCTCCCACTTTAGATTTCCTGAAGTTATATCAGCAATCTAAAAAGAAAACCGTCTATTTGCATTCTGCATATTCTCACAAAGTAACTATTAGTTGGAATCTTTTTGAAATAGAAATGTATGGACACATTGAGTAGGATGTCTCTTCTACCTATTTAGCTATCGTTTTCTAATTAACATCTGTGCGGTTTTTTCCCTCACTGGGGTCACCAAAGTCAGAAAACAACAATCCTGTGCAAAGTAAAAGAAAAAACAAACAAACAAAAACAAACAAACAAAAACAACTAAACAGAACATGGCACTCCAAAGTCCTCTCATAACTAGTAGAGGCAAAAGTTCCTTGATAATATGGATATCAGAGGGAAAAAAAAAAAAAAAAAAAAAAAACATGAGCTGATAGTTTTAGTACTCCCAAAAGATTTTCACAGGAATTGATCCTTTTTTTCTTCACTATGACACCCTGTAATGAGCTGTTGTCTCCAGAAACTGCCAATCGCCCTCTGGGAGGAGATCTGCTGTGTCAAACTCAAATCTCTCGGAGAGATTCTTCTTCCTATAGAGACCCCTTGTCCCCAGACAGTTGCTGCCAACTCTGGTTCAAAGTAGTGACTTCTTCTTCCTCTGGAGAGCCGCCTCAGGTCTCTCCTCCAGAGAGCCACTCCAACTCTGACCTGGAGCTGAGACTCTTTATCTCTCCAGTGCCGCCCTCTTTTATCCTCCCTGAGAATGGGTGTGGGATAACGCAAGGATTTCTGGGAAAAATTACTTCAACCAATGAACTTGCTCCTCCTAAGCATGTAAGCTCCTCCCCAGGAATTCACAGAAGTAAAACTCCCAGTAAAGGCCAGAACTAGAGAATTGTTAAGTACCGACTTAGCACTTAATAATAACGTAATATCTCATTATCTCATTAGCACTTAGTAAAAACTTAACAATACCCAACATATATTGTAGCTTCAGTTTTCATTGATGGAAAATTTGCTGCCAGTGTTTAAAGCCAGTTTTTACTGAATTTCGTATGAAGACTGTCACTAAATTGCTTAAGGACATGAAGTTTAAGTGATCTAATTTACACATCTCATTCTGACAGATTTATATATTATCATCCTATCTTTTGGGATTATGCTGGTGATACTTTTCTCACTTGAGTACACAAAATGGTATAATTGCATTTAGCATGTAGGTACGTGGGTGGATGAACACATAGATATGTAGATAAATGCCCATGAGACAAATACTAGCCATTAGCAAGTTGACAAGAATACTAAAGTATTTCTATGTCTTTGTTCTCGCACTCTTTCCCCTCCCCCTTATTGTTAATAATAATGGAATATAAAAGTAATTCAAGTCATCATTCACCAACAGTACTCAGCTCCCAAGGGATCTTTCTAATGCTGTGTGAAGAGACAATTTAATAATCATTACTCTCTGACAAGGAGTGCAGATGAAGAGCTTCATATGAACAGAAAGTGAGGTAGACATCCTTGGCCTCTATTGCAAACCTTGTTTGTTCCTATACTCCAGCCTGTATCGTCCACTTTTAGTGTATACAGAGCACATGTTCTGATTCTCTGTCATGAAGTCACTTGACTCCCACCACAGAGGATTTTTCCTCAAAATCATCTCTAAGATTTTGTAATTTATCTATAAAATTGTTTACCAGTCAATCCATGTGTGAACGTGGAGTTTTATAATATACATTCCAATTTGATTTTACTGAACAGACGTTTATTTGTTCTCCAGTGTGTGCAAGGTAGAGTATTAGGTGCAAAGGATTTGAAGTGATACATAGACAAAAAAAAAAAAAAAAGAGAGAGAGAATGCCTCACCTTTTTTCTCAGCAGTATTTTATTTTTCCAATTACATGTAAAATAGTTTTCAGCATTCATTTTTGTAAGATTATGAGCTCCAAATTTTTTTCTCCCTCTCTTCTTCTCCCCTCCTACAAAAATAAGATGCAATCTGATATGCTATATATGTGCAATTACTTTAAAATATTTCCATATTAGTCATTATAGGAAAGAAGACTCAGAACAAAAGGGAAAACCCATGAGAAAACAGCTCATCAAAATGTGAAAATAATATGCTTTGATCCACATTTAGTCTCCATAATTCTCCCTGGTCTCTTGGAACTGTCATCACTGTATTGATGAAAAGAGCTAAATCTCTGGTAGTTGATCATCACATGATCTTGCTGCTATTGTAATGTTCTATTGGTTGGGCTTACTTCACTCAATATCAATTCATCTCAGTTTTTCCAGGCTTTTTCTGAAATCAGCCTGCTTGTCATTTGTTATAGAAGAAATCATATTGCATTACATTCATGTACCGTAATTTAAGGAATCCATCTTAAAAAGCTTAAATTCCATTGGAGGAAGAGCAGGGATGACATATATACAAAAACCTATTAGAAAATATACACAAGGCAATTTAGAAGGGGAGAGATAGAAATTGGTGACCACAATGGGCAGGGCCTGCAGCACTTAATCCCATTACTTAACTTCTCTTGGAAAGGTCATATTTGAAAGAATGCAGATTTTTAAATGTAGAACTTTTGCCTTTTGAAGGACTGAATTTCTTCTTTCTATTTACCTCAAAACAGAGCTATCTGCCTAGTTTTATAAGCCTAAATTATTAGCAAGTAGTATTTCAGGGAGAGCACTAGACTAAGTATCACCAGAGAGCTGAATTCAAATCAGTCTCTAACACTTATCAGCTGTGAGTCTGGGCAGTTCACTCACCTCCCTGAGAGGTGATCTATTTAAAATAGGGATAATTACACCCTTAGTATTTATATTTTGGAGTGTTTTGAGGCTGAAGAGAGGCACTATATGGAAAGGTCTTTAAAAACACTGAAGTCAGCATTGTACATTATATCTCAAAAGTCTTAGTGCAATTTTAATCTTCCATTAAAGCTTAAACCTTTACCAAAACGTTTGGATCACTCTATACATTGGTCTCATTTGGTCATTTCGTTTTTTCCCCTACTCTCTTGGTAGATTTTGGAAAGAAACAATTCAGGTCCAGTCACTAGCCTGCTATTGTTTATTATACTTAACGTTCTATTGATTACTATACAGGTAGATGAAATGGATTTAAACTTTTTAAAATAATTTAATGAGCACTGAAATGCTCACTAATGAATGAATAAAAATTGAATTAATGAAATTAATGAAAATTAAAAGCTCATTTTCTGATGCATCTCCAAAGGCATCTTTGGGATAATTTCAGTTAGAGACAGGCTAGCAGTTATGATATACACTGTGACTTCTTCCCAGGCTGTACTTTCTTCTCTTACGTCTATATTTGGGTGACATTTTCATTCCATGTTGTTTGGAGATTATAATTATTCAGTAAGGTGACAAATCTTACATTCTTACGTTTTTGTTTTTGTTTTTTTTTTTTTTGTTTTGTTTTGTTTTGTTTTTTCTGATTCAGTGTCTAGGCTGTTGTGGATAACATTTTGGTCTGCAGTGGTACAGACCCCAGTTGCCTTCCTGAATTCTTAAGGATTTGGGGGATTTATATTTGCAGTGTACAGCTTTGTTATCTGGGAGTTGATAAAGTACAGCAAGTTTCTGGTATAGAATTTTAGTCAGCTGATTCTGTCTTTCTACATACTTGGAAGGTATTATATTTTGCAGCCTGTGGCAATATTGTGCATAGTTCTAACCACTATGATGTAAATATGCATTTATCAATAAGTCTGGGATCCTTAAGGACAAACTCTCTATAATTACTGGTGAAAATTAACTTATCAAGTCAAACCATTCTCCAATTGATAAATAGTCAAAGGATATGAACAGACAATACTCAGATGATGGAATTTAAACTATATCCACTCATATGAAAGAGTGCTCCAAATCATTACTGATCAGAAATGCAGATTAAGACAACTCTGAGATACCACTACACACCTGTCAGATTGGCTAAGATGACAGGAACAAATAAAGATGAATGTTGGAGGGGATGTGGGAAAACTGGGACACTAATGCATTGTTGGTGGAGTTAGCCAGAAAAAATCTGGCCATTCTGGAGAGCAATTTGGAACTATGCCCAAAAAGTTATCAAACTGTGCATACCCTTTAATCCAGCAGTGCTACTCCTGGGCTTATATCCCAAAGAAATACTAAAGAGGGGAAAGGGACCTGTATGTGCCAAAATGTTTGTGGCAGCTCTTTTCGTAGTGGCTAGAAACTGCAAAATGAATGGATGTCCATCAGTTGGAGAATGGTTGGGTAAATTATGGTATATGAAGGTTATGGAATATTATTGCTCTGTAAGAAGTGACCAGTAGGATGAATACAGAGAGGTTTGGAGAGACTTACATGAACTGATACTGAGTGAAATGAGCAGAACCAGAAGATCGCTGTACACTTCAACAACAATACTATATGAGGATATATTCTGATGGAAGTGGAAATCTTCAACATAAAGAAGATCCAACTCACTTCCAGTTGATCAATGATGGACAGAAACAACTACACCCAGAGAAGGAACACAGGAATTGAATGTAAACTGTTAACACTACTGTCTATCTACCCAGGTTTCTTATACCTTCGGAATCCAATTCTTAACGTGCAACAAGAAAAATGGATTTGCATATATATATTGTATCTAGGTTATACTGTAATACATGTAACATGTATGGGATTGCCTGTCATCTAGGGGAGGGAGTAGAAGGAGGGAGGGGAAAATTTGGAAAAATGAATACAAGGGATAATGTTATAAAAAAAAAATTACTCATACATATGTACTGTCCAAAAAAAGTATAATTATAAAATTAATAATAAAAAAAAGAAAAAAAGAAAACTAACTTATCCTGAATTTCTAGCAAAGACCCCTGTGTTTGAATAAATAAGTCTACAGAATTTAGCATTAGTTCAACATTTCATTGAAAAAGTATCATTACTTGAGTTTTTTTCCCTGAGGCTGGGGTTAAGTGACTTGCCCAGGGTCACACAGCTAGGAAGTATTAAGTGTCTGAGACCACATTTGAACTCAGGTCCTCCTGAATTCAGGGCTGGTGCTCTATCCACTGCACCACCTAGCTGGCCCCTGTAGATCACTGCTTTGTGGAAAATTGTTTTCAACCCACAAAGGGGCCTATCCCATAACTACAATGGCTACATAGTATCCAATCAATTGGGGGATTAGTTATCTCCATCCTTACTTCCAAAATGCCAAGAAGTTTCATAGAAAATTTAGTGTTCTGTACCTGTCTCACAATTTAGGAAAACTTCAAATAAAGCAAACCAAACTTACAAAGCCTATAAAATAGGTGAGGAGAATCATTGATCTTGTGCTAGATGGAAATTGAGAGGTCATCTAGCATACCATTCTCATTTGACAGATGTGGAAACAGAGGGCCAGAAAAAAGAGATTATTCCCAAAAGTAGGTGCTTTTAAATATATGTATATATACAAATACATAAAACAGAATTTATTTCGTAGTTTCTGCAGGTTCTATAATGAATTAAAAAGAATGGAAAAAATCTGTATCCAAAGCAAAATTTAAAATAATTATTTATAAAAATAAACAAATTTTAAATTAATATTGTTACACAAAAGGCATAGTGGGAGCCTATGTGTTATGAAAAATAAGAATTAAGTATCATCCTTTCTTTGGTTCTTAGAACCATGACAGAGGCATATAGAGAACATTTATTATTCTATTACATTCATTACTATTAGGAAAAGCAACAGACAACCTTTAGGCAGAAAAGATTAGACTATTTAGAAGAAATATCACTAAAAACATCTAGAACAAGGAGACTGTTATGATGTAGAAGGGGTTTGGTAATTCCATGTTTTAAAAAACCCCTGGATCGAAAATCCCTTTATAATTCTGCTTATTTCATGAAAGTTTTAGAATTTCATGGAAGTGTTTCATTCATTAAGTTGGTCAAACAAAATAGTTTCATGCCATGGAAATTCAATTCAGATCATTCTTATAAGGCACATCTCTATATGAGCCTGATAGGTAGGAATGCCCATCTATACAAAAAAGCACACACAAAAGAATCAGGTGATATCTAGTGTACCTTAAAGGTAAATGATTTTTCATCTAGAAATCTGACTCTTGCATTTTGAATATCTTACCCAGCCAGTAAATGCTGGATATAAAAAGATAAAGCATATATTCCTTGACCGAAATGAGCTTTAAATTTATAAGAGGAGACAACATCAATAGAAGTAATTAAAAACAAAATAAATATGGGGAATGTAGGAGGAGTGAAAACACAATAACTTGGGGAATCAAAAGAGTCCTTACACAGGTGGTGACTCAAGAAAGTTTTCAAGGAAATCAGGGACTCCTTGAAGTACAGATGATGAAAAACTACATTACAGAAATGAGTGTGCAAAGACAAAAAAATCAAACATGAGGAGCCCTAGTTAAGTGTTTGCAGGCAGGAAGAGCCACAAAATAGAAAGAATTCAAAAGTTAAAGGGATTAAGAAAGATGTGACAAAAGATTATTCTTCATATCTGCCAATAAGAATCTATTAATAACTTAGATAGTCATTTGTTTTCTCTATCTATTGCTTGTATAAGGATAAAATTACAACGTCCCTTTAATACTGATAATTTATCAGGCAAGAACAAATCTTGAGCCACTAAGTGTGATTTCCCAAATAAATCTACTTTATCCTTTGGCTGAAAATGAAATTTGAAACTTTCAGAGTGTTAGAAAGATTTATGATATTCTATCTTCCATCAGCATCTTAGTGGTTTCCATACAACAGCAGATAGTAATGTTATATTAGTAACCAAGAATAGAATGGTCACAGATTTAAAGGTCTACAAACAGCCCAAGATAAAATCAAATTAACTTAAAAAATAAAAACAAATACTTAATATTAAAAAAAATACTTAATGCAAAAAACAAACAAGCAAACAAACAAACAAAAAAAAAAAACCTTTGTATCTTGAGGATGCAAAAAAAGAACTTCCAGGGATGTAATCTCTTCACCAAATATACTCTCTATGTTTGCGGTCACAGTCCCCAGGAATCTGAATAGAGTAACAGGAAAGTACTACACAAAAAATATCTCACTATGCCATCTTGGAATATAGCCACCTTTCTAAATATTAATGAAGTCCACTAAATATCAACTGATAATCATGGTAGACAAGGTGGGGAGGTGAACATATTGATGAGGACACATACATTACAGCATTAGAAAAACAACCTTTCTAGCAGCAGCAGCAGCGACCAAGGCCAAACAAAGCCAGGCCACAGAATAGTTGATCTGAATCTCCTGAAGACTCACCAACTTTCCACTGCAGGGGATGAGGAAGAGGGGGAGGGTGCTAGGTTTGCTGACAATGACTATTTCTTAGTTGTGAATCAGTTCTAGCTTTCTTGGTGACAGACTTGGATGCTATTTAAGTGGAAGAATCTCTTCTTCCTGGGCCTGAAGAGAAGACCAAAGCATGGAGCTAAGTGTGAATGCACATAGATACAAAGAAAAATGTGATCAACACAATACAGAGAAAGTTATAACATCACCCACCAAAAGTCTATTTATACATAGAAAGATAGGTGTTCAGATGGTAATCTCATTAGAATGCAACTTTAATGCCTGCCTTAGCTCCAAACATTAGCCCAGGAGCCCTGGGCTAGCTCTGTTCATTAGACCAAATTGCATATCTGAAGATATTTATAATCAATATTGAATGAGCTCTAAATATCTCTCTCTCTCTCTCTCTCTCTCTCTCTCTCTCTCTCTGAACATAGCAAGTGTTGATTTACTATCAATCTCCATAGTTCTTTTTCTGGATGCAGATGGTATTTTCTATCCCAAGTTTATTGAGATTGCTTTGAATCATTGAATCACTGAGAAGAACCAAGTCTTTCATAGTTGATCATCACTATCTCGCTGTTACTGTGTACAATGTACTCCTGATACTGCTTGTGTTATTCAGCATCAATTCCAGTAAATCTTTCCAGGCCTTTCTAAAATCAGCTTGTTAATAATTTTTAGGAGTTTACATTCTATCAAGGTCTATATTATAGTCTGTTCCAATCCTGCTGGTTCTTCCTATATCTCTCTTGCATGAAGTCACTCATCTAAATCACTTTTAAAGCATTCTCCAAACTCTTTTATTTAAAAGTTCCTTTGGTCCACCGGAGGATGTTTTCATCCCAAGATAGAGGCCAGCTGCAAAAGTAGAGATTGGAAGCTCATGGAATTGTGGAGCTTCTGAGCACAAACAGAGACTCAGGAACTAGAGCGGGGCTCCTACAAATGTGGTAAGAACAGCAGTGACAAAGAAGGGAGAAGTAGCCCCAGTGAGAATGCAGGATCCTTTATGATCTAAGTCTCACACTTACAAAGGATGGAAGATCTTGGCTTTGTAAAAGATTCACTGAGAAACCTTTTCCTGTGTAGTACTATATATGGTTTTCTGACTTACCACAGGATATGAACTCAAGCTCCAGAGAACCTGCAAATTAAAAAAAAAAAAAAAAAAAAAAAAAAAAAAAAAAGCATTTATTCATGCAGTTTGGGAGTCATTCAAACATGTAAAAAAGGCTACTCACTAACCTGAGATCTGGAAGACACTGTTCTTAGTACATACATATCTATTCTAGCTTGGAAACGTAAAGGCAAATGCAAAAAAAGGGAGTTACTTTTTTAGAAGGAGAAAAAGGGTTGTATTCCTTTATTTTATCAAAAGCAAAACCAATCCCCAAGTCCTTTTAAAGTCAGTACTTAACCACATCCTTTGACTGAACAGCTATGAATTATCGTAAAAAGGCAACCCACTGGTCACTGTAAAATCCATGTTGATCTATTCCAGGGAAAAAGATGAGCTCTATATCTCAGAGAAAAACAGAGAGAGAGTGCAAAATAGCATTTCCCAACACTTATCCAGAAGCCTGAGGAAATATAATGGCCAGGTCCTAGTCAGTGTGAGTGGTGATTAAAAGTTACTCTAAAGCATTTCTTTCCTTTGAATGAATGAGCCTCAGCTTTCTCCTTTATAAAAAGTATAAGTGAGACTCGGTGATTGTTAAGGTTTTCAGGTATGTAATTTCACATGTAATATCTTCATTGTAATCATTTGGAGGGCATTCTTCTAGTAGAGGGACAGCTGAATATTTGAACCTATGTAGTGTGAGAAAAATGAGATTAGGAAGGAGGATGAGAGAGTTAAAGAACAAGCAAAACTGTTTGATATTGGGGAAATTATTTCCTCTTTAAATATCATATTATCTACAAAAAAAAGAGCAAGGAAAATAGAATTAAATGAGTTGAAGTATCCTAAATAATTTGTAAACACAAAGTGCCATATGAACATAAACAATTATGAAGCAGATAAAAAAGACAAGTAAAAAGCAAATTAATTTCAAATAATACCAGCCCTAATTTTTTTTACTAAAATCATGATATTCAGTTGTGCTTATGAAGGCCTCAATTTTAAGTAATTTTAACATATTTGCTTTCATAGACATAGACAACACAACTGACAATGGAGCATACATTCTTATATTTTTCCACATAGTAGTTATGAGTTGGTTCTAAGTTCTCTACTATTAGTACTTGAACTGGATTTTCTAATTCTTTTAAAAAAAAGTTTGTCTAGTCAAACCATGTGACAGTGTCAGCTGATTCTTTTAAAAGTTTATCTAAGGCAATCCCAATAGACTTTGAACAGAAAATGCCATCTACACTCAGAAAAAGAACTAAGGAAACTGAAAGTAAATCAACACATGCTATGTTTATTTTTTTTCTGATTTTTTTCTCTCATGGTTTTCCCCTTTTGCTCTGATTTTTCTTTCTCAACATGATTCATAAAGCAATGTATATCAAAATAAATAAATTTACAAGAAAAAAATGAAAGGTTTAGAAAGAAAAACTGAAAATATTAATTTATGACCAAAATGATTGCACACCCGGGAATTAATCCTCTCATGCATAAACTTTTATACAACATGGGTCAATTTCAGGTCTTACATCAGGGAGTTTTGTTACTAGACTACTAGAAGATCTTATTATAATAGAATTTTATAACAAGGGCCTGGTGGTAGGTAAAATGGGATTTACCGGCACAAATATTATGGTGTACATTTTTTGCTGATCTCAGATGTGTCTAAGGAATATTGACACTGTAAAAGATGTGTGCAGGAACACAGATGGTGGCTAGAAAGTCAAACTGGACAAAAATTGATGAAAATAATTCATCATAACTGATATTTGACTTTAGGAGAAATATTTAATTTGATTTTCTGGGAAAACAAAGTACTGCCATAGTTTTATAAAGAACAAGTCAGGTAAAGCTGATTTCATTTTATTTTTGTATACGAAAATTGATTTTGACCATCAGGGAAATAATGTCTACAAAATCCAGATTTTACCATACATCTTACAAATTATTATTGTGGGAGGGGAATGGAGATATATAAATTTATATAGGGAATATAACCTGAATTGAGAGAAATGTTTCACAATTCATTGGGATATCAAATAATAATAATTTGAGGGACAGAGATAATCCTAAGCAGAAAATAAATGTGATGCAAAAGAAAGCTAGAACTTTGAAACAAGAAGAAATAAGGGCTCTTTTTCTGGCTATTATAAAGAATAAATAAGAATCAGATCCAACTCTTACTGCCCTATGTTGCTGCTGAAAGAATCATAGCCTTAACTATACAAAACTTTGTCAGTAAAACAATGCCTCTGCTTTTCACTATGCTGTCCAGATTTGCCATAGCTTTCCTTCCAAGGAAAAGAATCATAATTTCATGGCTGCAGTGGCTATCTGCAGTGATGTTTGAACTCAAAAATATAAAATCCAAAATTGCTTCCATGGCTTCCATTTCCTCTATTTGTCAGTAGGCAATGGGATTTCTTGCCAAGAGCTTAATGTTTTTATGTTAAGCTTCAAGCCAAATTTCATATTCTTCTCGTTTACCTAAATCAAGAAGCTTCGTGATTTCTCTTCACTTTCTGCCAAAAGATTGTATGATCTGAAGTTGTTATTTCTTCCAACAACTTTAATTCCAGCTTTTGATTTATCCAGCCTGCATTTTCAGGATACACTATGCATTTAAGTTAAATGAATATGGTGATAATATTCAGCCTCCTTTTCCCATCTTAAACCAATCAATTGTTCTAACTGTTGCTTCTAGTCCTACATACAGGTTCCTCAGAAGACTAGTAAGATCATTTGATAGTACCATCTCTTGGAAGGACTTGCCACTTTTTGTTGTAATCCACATAGTCAAAGGCTTTAATGTGGTAATCAATGAAGATAAAGTCAATCTTCTGCCCCTTCAAAACTTGCTTTTGTGGTAATTCTCGGTTTGCATATTGCAGAAGCCTAGGGGGCAGAATCCTCAGCATGATCTTGCTGGGGTGTGAAATAAGTGGAATTGTTCAGTAATTTGAACATTCCTTGCCATTGACTTTCTTTAGGATTGGGATGTAAACTGATGTTTTCCAATCCAGTGTTCACTGTTGTGTTTTCCAAATTTGCTGCCATGTCGAATATAGAAACTTGAACATCATCATCTTTTAGATTAGTTATAAATAACTCATCTGGAATTCCATCTCCTTTGCTAGCCTTATTGTTAGCATTGCTTCACTTGACTTCATGGCTGGCTATAGATTTTTATTCATTATTCAGTTTTTATTTCAGATTATAATATATTTTCTGGGTAAATTATTCTTAATTGTAAACCTTTTTTGTTTTGGATTTTAGAATATCTCATTCCTTAGAAAAATTGTCTGATGAAAAACCGTGATTAACTCAGTTTTTCTCAGCAGCACAATGATCCAAGAAAAGGTCAAAGGACTTATAAAAAGGAAAATGCTATACATAGCCAGATAAAGAATCGATAGACTCTGAATTCAAATCAAAGCAAGTTTTTTTTAACTTATTCTTTGTGTTTTTTCCTTTTGATCTATTTTTTCTTTCACAATAATGATTACTATGGAAATATCTTTTACATGATAGCATATGTATAAACTATATCATACTGCCTAACAGCTTTGGAAGAAGGAAGAGGAGGTAAGAAAATTTAGAAAAATGAATGCTAAATTTTTTCTTAATGCGAAAGTGGGAAAAATTCTATTTAAAAAGAATCTCATTCCATATCATTCACTGCTTTAAGGCGGTAGTACAATCCTAATTGTTGTTCCTCATTATTTGATTTGCTTCTCATTTGCTGTTAGTATTATTTTTCTTTACTCTCAAATCTGTATTTTGTCAATGCTGTTACTGTGAGTTTATATTTTGGGACTTTTTTTTAAAGAAAATGATTGATGGATTCTTATTTTTATGCCTCTCTTATACTAATTGTTCTGGGCAATTTTACTTAATGATTTATTGAAATGATATCCAGGACGGCCATCAGTTAGGGAATACCTGAAAAATATTATGACAAATGAATGTTATGAATATTATGATTCTATAAGAAATGATCAGCCACATGATTTCAGAAAGGCCTGGAGAGATTTACATAAACTGAAACTAAGTGAAGTGAGTAGAACCAAGAGAACTTTGTATATAACACTAAGAAGATTATGTGATGATCAAGTCTGATGGACATGGGTCTTTTCAACAACAAGGGTTTTCAAGTCAATTCTAATAGACTTGTGATGGAGAGAGCCATTTGCTTGGATAAAGGGAATTATGGGGACTGAATATGGATCAGAAAATAGTATTTTCAATTTTTTTTGTTGTTTGCATGCTTTCTTTTTCATTTTTTTCTTTTTTGATCTGAATTTTTTGTGCTGCACAATAAATGCAGGAACATGTATAGAAGAACTGTACATGTTTAATATATATTGGATTACTTGTTGTTTAGGGAGTAGAGGACAGGGAGGGAGAAAAATTGGGAACACAAGTTTTTGCAAGGGTGAATGTTAAAAACCATGATTGCACATATTTTGGTTTTTTAAAATTAATTTTATGATTAGAACTTTTTTTTACAGTATATATGCATGGGTAATTTTTACAACATTATCCCTTGCACTCCCTTCTGTTCTGAATTTTCCCCTCCTTCCCTCCACCCCCTCCCCTAGATGGCAGGCATTCTCATACATGTTAAATATGTTATAGTATATCCTAGATACAATATATATGTGCAGAACCTAATTTGTTGTTGTTGTTGTTGTTGTTGTTGCACAGGAAGCATTGGATTCAGAAGGTAAAAATAATCTGGGAAGAAAAACAAAAAGGCAAACAGTTTACACTTATTTCCCAGTGTTCCTTCTCTGGGTGTAGTTGATTATGTCCATCATTAATCAATTGGATCTGAGTTAGATCTTCTCTTTGTTGAAGATATCCACTTCCATCAGAATACATCTTCATACAGTATTGTTGTTGAAGTGTATAATGATCTCCTGGTTCTGCTCCTTTCACTCAGCATCAGTTCATGTAAGTCTCTCCAAGCCTCTCTGTATTCATCCTGCTGGTCATTTCTTACAGAGCAATAATATTCCATAACATTCATATACCATAGTTTACCCAACCATTCTCCAACTGATGGGCATCCATTCAACTTCCAGTTTCTAGTCACTACAAAAAGGGCTGCCACAAACATTTGGGCACATACAGGTACATTCCCTTCTTTAGTATTTCTTTGGGATATAATCTTAGTAGTATTACCATTGCATGTATTTTGAAAATAAAAAGCTACTTAAAAAAAGAAAAATGACATTTAGGATCTCTTTTCTGATTGTGGTAATCTAGGGATTCTTAGATTCTCTCTTCTTGCTTTGTTTTCCAGGTTAGATTTTCTTTTAATAAGAGATATCTTAATTTTACTCTATCTTCTCAATCTGCTGACTTTGTTTTAATCATCCTTATTGTCTCCTGGAGTCATTAATTCCTAACTGGAGTAGTCAGATTTTTAGAGAATTTCTATACTTCTTCCATTGATCTCTTTTTCAAATCTCTCCTCCATAGTTTTCATTTGTTTTATAACATGTATTTAAATTCTTGCTTCATTTTTTAAAAGAAATTACTCTAAAACTGATTAATTTTCCTTAAGCAAAGGGTTATAAAACTGCACTCTCTTTGATCCAGAAGTTTGTTTTTATGTTTGTTTGTTTTGTTTTGTTTGTTTATTTTGGTTGTTTTTTTTTTTTTTTTTTTTTTTTTTTGCTGGATCTGTATCCTAAAGAGATCATAAAAAAGGGAAAAAGACCCATATGTGCAAAATGTTTGTAATAGCCCTTGTTGTATTAGCAAGGAACTGGGACACTGAATGGATGCCCATCTATTGGGGAATGTCTGAATAAGTTATGGTATAAGAATGTAATGGAGCATAATTGCTCTATAAGAAACAATGACCAGGATGATTTCAGAGAGGCCTGGAGAAACTTTCATAACTGATACTGAGTGAAGTAAGTAGAACCAAGAAAACACTGTACACAACAAGATTATGTGATGATCAGCTTTGATGGATATGGCTCTTCAACTGTCAGGTAATTTAGCTCAATTTCAACATACAAATCCAATAATACTTGTGATAGAGAATGTCATTTGCATTCAAAGAGAAGACTATAGAGACTGAACATAACTCACAACATTTTTACCTTTGGTGTACTTGTGGTTTGCTTGGTTGTGTTTTTCTTTCTCATTTTTTTTCCTTTTCATTTTTCTTGTGTAGCACAATAAATGTGGAAATCTGTTTAGAAGAATTGAACATATTTAACTTAGATTACTCACTATTTAGCAAGTAATCTTCCATCCCCTTGGGAACAGGGAGGGAGAAAAATATGGAACACAAGATTTTGCAAGGGTAAATAGTGAAAACTATCTTTGCATGCATTTTGAAAAGTAAAAATCTATTATTATTTTAAAAATTTTAAATAAGTAACTCCACTTTAATGCTGATATTTCTCCAGTCTGACTCTTTATATACAAGGTAAACAAATGTTTTCCCCAGTATCTTTCCTATCACTCAGCATTCCTAAAGAACCATCTCATTTAACAAATATTTTTAATCCAAACAAAAAAATGAAAGGAAAATACATACACACACACACACACACACACACACACACACTTAATCAAAACAAGCAAAAATTCCAACATTTGTAGACCTCCTACCTTAGCAAACGGATGTGTAGGGAATCATTTTCAATCTTTTCTTTCCAAGCTATGTCTGTTCTTTATAATTTTGCAATATTAATTTTTGAATGTTTTGATTTTCCCATTTGCTTTGTTATAATCATTGTATATATTGTTTTCTTGGCTCTACTTACTTCTTTCTACATCAGTTTATATAGATCTGTCCATGTTTTCCTTTATCACATTTGTTATTACTGATGGCAGCTATATTCCATTATACTTATATACCATTATTTATTTAACCATTCTTTAACTAATGAGCACCAAATTTGTTTCCAATCCTTTGCTATCATACAAAGACTGTTGCTATAAATATTTGGGTGAATATGGTAATGTTATTCTTATTTTTAGGATATTTTAGGATAATGCCAAGTAATTAAATTAATTAAAACTCTGAGTCAAAAGGGGTGAAAATTTTAGTCACTTGATTTGCACAATTCTAAATTGCTTTCTGAAATGCTTGTACTGATTCACAATTCCACTAGTAATGAGTGTATCTATCTTTCCACAACCTTTCCAACGCTGTCAATTTTCAGAGTATAAGGTGAAACCTCAGAATTGTTTAGATTTGCATTTATCTTATTTTATATGTATACACATACACACACACACACACACACACACACACACACACACACAAATAGATGGGCAAGCCTGAATGGAGCCACTAGAAGCTAGGAGATAAGGGGATAAGGAAAATTTTCATGTAGAAGGAAGCACTTGTGCAGAGTTTTGAATTAAACAAAGAATTCTAAGAAGTAATGATAAAATAGGGGTGCATTTGAGAAATAGAAATTACAAACATTTGGAAATCAAAGATGGATATGTGGGAGGAAAATTAAGAAATACAGTCTGGTATGGGGGGTGAAGGAGAGCAAAATATAATAATGTTGGGAAAATAGGTTGAAGGAGGTTTGTCACAAGTTTTAAAAGCCAAAAAGAAGAGCTCATTTTTTTTTTATTCCATACACAACTGGGATGCTTTGGAATTTACTTACTCATGAAGTGACATAGTCAGACCTACATTTTTAGTAAAGAATTTTGGCAGATGGAAGAAGATGGCTGGAAAAAGAGAGGCTTGAACCAAGATGACTAACTAAAAAACTATTGCAATAATCCAAGCAAGAGCTACTTAGAATGGCAGCTGTGAAAGTAAAGAGAAGGAGGGAGATGTGAAAAATGTTTAGAAATAAAAATGGAAAGATCACTAATATGGCATAAAGAAGAATGAAGAGATAAGTATAAAGTTTAAGTTTTAAACCTCAGTGATGAAGAAAGTTATAATACTTCAATAGAATGTATAGTCATTCAGCAGAAGGTATTTTACTATAATTGGTAATGATAGAAAGGGATTGAGGTTGAGGGTGACTGTAATGTTCTGTTTCTCTAGATTTTTAATTGTTCTCTTGGGAACCAGGTTTGTTGGGAAGCTTCTGGAGGCAGCCTTAATTTCAGTTCAGTTCTATAATCACCAAAATGCAGCCAGGAGTTAAAATCCTTTACTATCTCTTTCCAAATCTTATCTCCAGATCCTTTATTTTCTCTTTCAAGCCTTGTCTCTTTCACTTGGGGCTCTGCTAGCTTGCTTAGAGGCCTCTCTCCCTCTCTTTGGTTCCCGAGAGCTCTTGTCAGAACGTCTCCAGCCAGCTTCAGTCTCTAACTCCCTCTGAATCCAAAGCCTCCAGCCAGCATGAAAGTAGAAGTGGGAATGAATCAGAATCTGCCTCCAAGAGTGTGGGATTGTGGGTTTCCCAGAATTCAATCCTAGTTGTGAATCTCCTGGAAGCCCATGAGCAGGCTTTTCCTTTAGACTTCTGAATCTCCTGAACTTGGGAATCTCC
Organism: Sminthopsis crassicaudata; assembly: GCF_048593235.1. Classification (NCBI taxonomy): domain Eukaryota; kingdom Metazoa; phylum Chordata; class Mammalia; order Dasyuromorphia; family Dasyuridae; genus Sminthopsis; species Sminthopsis crassicaudata. The sequence continues at coordinate 756,872,722 of NC_133617.1, read as the reverse complement.
CCACTGAAATCCTGGCTCCTTATATTCTCCCAGAGAATGGGCTTGTGGGTACTCCCTGGCCTTTTGGGAGCTCCTTAAAAGTATGCTCTCTTAAAGGTGTGAATACATTACTGAACTAGAGAACTGGTAAGTACCATACTACGTTAGATAATTATATCCATTCCAGTGACTTAGCACCTTGTAAGAATTCTAACATGACTATAAACTTAATTTTGAACATATTAGGTTTGAGAGCTTCTGACACTTCCATTGGAGGCAAATGGAGAGGTGCAAGTATAAATCTGGAGAAAGACTAGAGTTTAGTACAGAGATATTGAAGTCATTTGCATAGAAGATAGATGATTATACCCAAAGGGATACCAATTGAGAAAAAATGTAGAAGGAAAATAGAAAAGGATCCAAGACTAAGCCTGCTGTAGATCACAGAAAAGCAACTTATTATGGATGATAAAATAGCAAACGAAACCTACAAACTACCATAAGATCATGAATCATGCACATAGAGATTCACTATATCTAAATATTTGGACAAAAACAGTTACAATCTACAACAGCCCTTTCAGTTGTCATCAAGAGTTTTAAAAACATATAGAGATCTCAACTAAATGTTATAGAAACTGATTGAAGAAATTCCATCAACAACAGTTTTCTCTAGTATTCTCAGCTTTCATTGCTATAGACTTCCATTCAAAGTAATTTTTAAAATGCTTTTTTAAAAAGTACTTGCTTAGGAAGAAACATGATAGCATAGCATTTTTCTGAAGATACAAAGTACATCAAACTTCTATCATTTATTTGAAATAAGCATTATTTTAAAGTATTAAAATGATAAGTAATATGCCTGTATGCTTTCTGTGCCTTGGAAGCAAATATATTAGAGTACTAAATATGAAGCCAGAAGATTTGGACTTCAGTCCTAGCTTTATTACTTACTAAGTACATCCCCTGGGGAAGTCAATTAACCTCTAAGAGTCTATTTCCTAGTCTCTATATGAGAAATCATATTCTTACTACTTACTGGATTGTAGAGAGAATTAAATGAGAAAACACTTAAAAGGCACTTTGCAATTCTCAAGTGCAACATAAATGTGAATAATTATTTTTTCCATTTTACTGTTAATGTGTATGAATAACCTTCTTTAATTTATTGCTCATCTGGAGTATAAAAAAGTAAAACAAAGCTGATGAGTCACTAGAAAAAGTAAAATAACAAAGAACTCCTTAATATTCTTTTGGTCTAGTACGAGAAGCTTAGCACATAGCCTAGTGGGGACATAATATCTATCTAGATATATAGATACAGATACAGATATTTGAAAGCCCTTCATATGAGAAAATATTATATTTATTCCATTTTCCTCTAGAAAACCTAAATGAGGAACCAACATCAACAACAAAAAAAAGCAAAGCAGATTTTAATCAATTTGAGGATTTTGTTGTTGTTAAGTCATTTTTCATTCATATCTGAATGAATCCATTTGAAGTTATCTTGCCAGATAAATTGAAGTAGTTCCCCCTTTCCTTCTCCAGATAATTTTACAGGTGAGGAAACTAAGGCAAACAGGCTTAAGTGATTTGCCCAGAATCACGCATTTAGTAAGTGTCTGAGGCCAGATTGGAACTCACAAATATGAGTCTGACTCCAGGCCCAGCATCCAGACCCAATTAGCTGCTCTTTCCAACAATAAGAACTACCCCAAAGTAGAACAGCCTGCCTAAAGGTTTATTTTTAATAAAGTAGTTCATATTTCCCCCCAGGGATTTTAAAGGAAAAGTTGAATAACTACATGATAAGTATCTTCCAATGGGAATTGCTTCTCAGGTATGGGTTGGAGTAAATTGAATTTCAATTCTAAAATTCTGTGATTATAAGTATTATTGATATAGTAGTTTATTTAATGCTAGAATATAGAGCGAGAGTTATAAGATAATGCTTAGTTATTATTGATTTATTTTATTTACATATTAAAATTTAGAGCTAGAAAGGATTTTAAGATATCCAATCTAACCCTCTCATTTTAAAAATGAAAAAAAGAAGACACTATGAGGGAACTGACTTGGCAATATGATGTGGTGAAAAAAACACTGGATGTAGGATCAGAAGGCTTGTATACAAAACTTAATCCCCCTTTCTTAGAAGTGAAACTCCAAACTAATCACGTTACTTCTCCATGACTTTGGCTTTTCATCAATAAAGTGGAAATATTGCTATCTGCATTAATTTCCCTCCCAAGGTTGTCATGTCAGGATAAGTAATATGGATAAACATTCAAGTACCACATATGTGTTAAATTTTGTTATTTATTGCAAACATCCATGATGGAAACTAAACACTGAGGAATATCTAATGCCTAGCTCTACTTCTTTTCAGCTTTGTAATAAGCTATTTATACTTTTGAGCCCTGATTATTTTTCATTAGTAAAATGTAAATGTTATAAATCTAAAGTGGTTATTGCTAGAAAATCATTTTGTAAGCCATAGATTAATATAAATGTGAGATATCACAACATAATTCAGAAGTGTGACTTTCCTCCAACATATTTTTCTTAGAAACTGATATTTTAGTATCATTTTCATATATGTAGAGTCCTAAAAAGATTAGTTAGAGCATTTTTATGCTGCTTCATTTGAAATAAATTAGAGATGAACAACAATCATATTATAAGAAGTAGAGAATTAAAACACTGAGATTCAAGAATTAACTTCATGATTTATACTTTTAATCAATTTGAGGATATGACTTTACATGGTAATATCTATCTAATAAAGTTCAGCATGTTTTAATTCTTTGGCTCAAAGTTGTTTTCATAAGTAATACATCAGAAAAAAAAAGTTGTTTCTCCTTCTGAGCAAGTTTAGAGTAATAATTATACAAGGAGAGAGATAATAAATGTTTATTTGCATATATAACTAATAGAAAAGAATAAAAATGATCCCATAAATATGGAAAATATTAGCAGGAATTAGTAGGTTTTTTTGTGTTTGTTTTATCAAGTCAATAGGCTTGTATCATAATTTACTATGGGTAACAAAACTAATTAAAAACAGGCAAATCTGTGAAGGAAATGTCACTATAAAGTACTTCTGCCATTTGGAGAAATAGTCAGGATAGGAAAAAAAAGACTGAGAATTGTTCAATAATAACATATAAGTGGACAATAAAAAATAAAAATTTCCACTTAAATTAAACTATTAATATTTAAATACTAAGGATTCTATATAGTGAAAATTGAGAAATATATGCATTTAATATTTAAAAATGAAAATATTTGAAATGTATATAGCCAAGTATAATTAAGGAAGGAATAAAATGTAAAATATGTCCTTTAAAAAAATCAAAATGATGAGTAAACTACTCAAAGATTCAGAAGAATATTAAGTGATGTATTCAAAACTCAGAACTTTTCTTAGGATAACTACTGTAATGATCACACAATCAAAAACATTTATTAAGGACTTATTAAGGACCAAGCACAGTTCTAAGCACTGGAGATATAAGAATGGTCATATTGGAAACTCAAGGAACTCAAATTCTAATAAGAGAAGAAATACATTAATAACTAGGTACACACAAGATACATACAAAGTAGATAGGAAGTTATCTTGGATGGGAAAGCAGCTGGGAGAACTAGGAAAGGTTTCTTGAAGAATGTGGAATGTGACCTGAGATTTGAAGGAAGCCAGGAAATCTAAGAGACAGAAGGTTGAATTCCATAAGGATTTCCAAAACGTTTATACTTTTCAAGTTCATTCAGAAACTGTAAGTCTGAGCAGTATAGTGAACTAATGAGCTAAAATTCATTTTGCTGTACTGTTAGGAGGAATCGTGCAGCACTGTGCAAAAAATTACAAACAGTTTGCTCCAATTCTAAATATCCTGGTGTACCTCTTAGTCTATTCAACTAACTTCCAAAATGCTATTGGATTTACCCCAACACATTTGTTTTCCTACTATGTTGATTAAGGGTCAACAGCATGATTCCAAATCTCTTCAATTTGAAAAAAAAATAAGTAAAATAATTCAAAAGGAAATGCACATTATAAAACTAGTGAAAAGAAAGTCTGTGGTACATATTACTCATACTGTGCGTGAATCTTCATGCTGAGATCTGGATAAGTTTAAGCTGTCATTCATATGACCTTCATGGTGCATGATAGCCTCAAAAAAAGATCAATGAGTGAAGTAAATATCATTATGACATTTCCTACCGACAGAAGAGTATGACTGTGCAGAGTGGTGAATAGAGCACCAGCCTTGAATTCAGGAGGACCCGAGTTCAAATGTGATCTCAGACACTTAACACTTCCTAGCTGTGTGACTCTGGGCAAGTCACTTAACCCCAGCCTCAGAGGAAATAAATAGATAGATAGATAGATAGATAGATAGATAGATAGATAGATAGATAGATAGATAGATAGATAAATGGATGAATGAATAAATAAATAAATAGATGAATGAATGAATAAATAAATAAATAGATAGATAGATAGATAGATAAATAAATAAATGAATGAATGAATATATATATAAATAGATAAATAAATAAAACTGTGCACACTGTTCTCCCCAAGATCTGTTTCATTTCAACAACTGAGTATCCCCAAGCTAAAATATTAAGGTGAACATGAGAAAAAACAACTACTGTGTTTTTAATAATCAAATTCTGATGAAGGCCTCTTTACCTAAGTCCCATAATTTATATGGAATAACAAAAAGAAAATATCTTTTATTAGCATTTTATCCACTGTGCCATCTAGCTGAATTGAATGTTTCTATTAAATATGGAGAATGGGAAGTTGATAAGAACGCCTAGGGTGCAAATATGGATGACCATAAGGATGGTAACAAAAATAGTTAAGTACATAGAGGGATTGGGTTTTCAGCAAAGTAAAATGATATCTATTTAACATGCTGAGTTTGGTTAGTTGTTAATCTAAAAGTGGAGCTCAAGAGAGTCTAGGGCTAACTCTTATCGTGTGATGAGAGATGATAATTGAATCCATGGAAACTGTTGGTGTATATACATACAAGTGTTGTAGCCTAAGTATACCCTTATTAGTTTGTAGATATAGGTGCATATGCACTGCTTATATGCACATAGATCAGCACATGTCTAAATGCACATCTCATGTACATCAGCTATATTTGGTCACAAAGATACCTACATATACAATATGAAAGTATATAATCATGTGTTCTATCCACATTCCCCAAGAATTAAAATGAATATATCTTTTAAGAATTAGTCAGAATCTTTGTGTCCCAACACCATAAATAAATAGTAAGGCCCAGATAAAGCTACCGGTATCAATATATTTAACTTTAAATCATATTTGGTTTGGAAAAATGTTATTTTCCCTCAATTTGCAAATTATATTTTTCATTTCAGGCTATTATCTGCCCTTACCGCAGGGAACACTCAGAAATGTATGTTGGTCAATAATGGTCAGTGAGGGTAATGTGGACTGAGGATTTTACCCAAAACTTGTTTAAGTTTGCTGAAAAAAAAAGATCTTTGAATTCCCGTGTAATTAGTATTCTTTGTAATCCAACATATTTTATTTTATACATTTAATAAACTTCATTCTGAGAAACATTTTGCTCGATTTCCAGAGATCCATGACATAAAAAATTTCATCTGCTAAGAAGATAAAGATCATAGAAATGATCCCAAAACATTTTTAATGGAAGAAATTCCTGAGCGTATAGTATCATAAAGCAAATAAATTATCCAATTATATTATATGTAGCAAGCAAAATATGAAAGAACTCAGTTCAACAATAAATATTCCTATAAGTTCACTTAAAAGATCAGCTAACCTTTTATTAAAAAGAGGAACAACACAACATTATTCACATACTAAAGAAAAGACTCTGTTAATTATCATTTTTAGCTAAACAGTTATTGAGAGGTATATTTAATCCTTTCAAGTGGAATGTCAATTTTTTTGTGATTTTGTGATCCTCTGGGAGATGACTACGAACCACTACATAGAATTCCCAGTCCCTCTCATTTTGTCCGCCTGCACTTTTGATTTCCTTCACAGGCTAATTGTACACTATTTCAAAGTCCGATTCTTTTTGTACAGAAAAACAACTGTTTGGACTTGTATACATATATTATATTTAATTTATACTTTAACATATTGAACATATATTGGTCAACTGCCATCTGGGGGCAGGGGAAGGAGGGGAAAAATTAGAACAAAAGGTTTGGCAATTATCAGTGTTGTAAAATTACCCATGCATATATCTGGTAAATAAAAAATAGTTTTTAAAAATTTTTAAAAGAAAAATTATTCACAATATGTATATTTCCATGGAGAATGAACTCTATTACGTCAAGGTCAAAAGCCTAGGACTCATTCAATACAGCATGTTCAAAAAGAGGAAGGAATAAAACAATGGGTTCAGACTCAGAGCTAATAGTGGATCCACATTTCCACACGACCTACAATGAACAGTGATGTTGCCTTCTATAGAAATATAGAGCTGAAGAATTGAAGAACTCTGATAACTATAAAGAATTGGACATTTTCCTATCACTTCTATTCCAGGGGAGCATAAACAAATTGCTCACATGAGTGGTGAGTGTGGGACTTTTCAAGAAGTAGTTAACTACTTAGTGGTTAACATGATAAGGATCCAAAAAAGCCAGTAGTCAATCCATCAGTTAACCAGTATTTATAGGTAGCCGTCTCGGTCTGACCTAGTCTCCTTCAGCTGTCTGACAGTCTGACAGTCTCCACCAGCCTCAGTCTGAGTCTGACTTTGTCCCCAGTTCTATAAGCCTTTAAATACCCTATTACAATTACATCATTACAGTATACTGAATATAAGCCAATCTAGAATGATTACATCATTATATCAAACTACAGTGATTCTATCTATATCATAGTAGATATATGTGAACTAGAGAACCACTATCTCATCAATTCCATGTTTCAAGTATACTCCAGAATTCCGGCCCTCTGCAACATTGTGTTGACAAAATTTCCCCTAGTATTTTTGGAACATTTCTTTTTATTTTAGAGTCAACTAAAAAGGGGCTATGTTTCAATTCTATACTAGTCCCAAGAAGAAGAAAAAAAAGTTTGTGGCCAAAGAATAAAGACAAGGGGAAGCTAGGTGGTGCAGGATAGAGCATGGGCCCTGGAGACAGGAGGACCTGAGTTCAACTTTGGCCTCAGACACTTAATACTTTGTAGCTGTGTGACCCTGGGCAAATCACAACTCCCATTGTCTCACAAAACAAACAAGAATAAAAAAATTGAGACATGAAAATGCCAGGAGATGTTTCCAGGATATGTATCCCAAGACTTCAAAGATTTCTAAGAATCAATACCCAGATCTTGGAATTCATATGAAGATATTAATGTAAGGAAATCAAATAAGTATCACTAGATATTTAAGAAATCCAGGGAAAGGAAATGGAGACTTTAGGGGAACAAATAGTGTTTCTGCCATTGCTCCTGATTGAAAGTTTTAGAAAAGAAAGACAAAGAAAATAACTTAATAAGATAGTTTAGATAAATGGAATAAATATAAATAATAAGATGGTTTAGATAAATGGAAATGTTTAACATGCAAACTCTTGGCAAAGGATAGAGTCTAAAAAGGAAATCTATTTGAAGATTTGCATATCTGGTCAACCAAGATTTAAATTTAAAAGTAGAGGGAAAGGAGAAAACAATCTACTGGAACTATAACTAATATAGTCTACCATGTGATTTGCCATGCAAAACAATATAAGATGCATTTTAATATAATCTTGCTTTACATTGTATCGATCTCATTCTTACAGATTTCACATACACAGATTAGTAAATTAGACAAAGGCCTGTATCTATATGTTGTATGTAGCACACTGAATCATCTTACTTCATTTCTGACGTTGCTATACCATATTTTTTTATCCCTATATATAATTTTTCCTGTAAGAAAAAAAGAAGTGATACATTAACAATTATAATAGTATTAAAGAAAAGTTAAAGAAAAGTTATAAAAATAATGTCAAGATATTCCTTTCCCTAAATCCCATTCCATTACTTAGTTTTAGTGTACAATTCAGAAATCTTGTAAAGCAGGGCCTTAAATTTATTTTTATGCATTTTAAGTTTTGGTGAAAAGTACAAGTGCTGAAATGTTTGAAGAACCACCCAAAAAAATGAACAAAAGTAAAAATTATTGTGATTATATAAATCTTCATGAAAATTTTATGTTTTACACAAAAATTATTTTATTCTACTCTTTTGTAACTTCCATAGCAATCTCAGAATTTCTTCTTTCCTATACCCAGTCAATATTCTGATCTATATGATACAAATTTCTGTTCTCACAATGCAATTCTCTATTAGGATTAAAACAATTCTTATTCAGAATCCTACTGCATCACATATTGATTCTATGACAGACTAAAATAATCATACATATCACAGTACTTAAAAAATGAGAACACAGAAATTACCAAAAAAAAAAAAAATCCCAAACACAAAATCAAAAGTATTCTTTCTCTGTACTTTTTCATATTCATCTAGTATTACATTTATTTTTGTACATGTTTAATTTCTTCCATTAAATTAGAGGAATTTTAAGGACAATGAATATAATATTTTTTCAGCTCTAGATTCCCAGAAATTAGTAGAATATTTCACATAGAATGAGTTCTCAATAAATATTAATGTTATATATAACAACAGGTATATAAAAATAAGTATACATATGAAATATTTACTAATAATAAATCATAAATAAATCATGCTTGTTTACTATGAGTACTTAACAGTTTCCCCTTTTTCTGAAGTTTACAGGATCTAAATTGTCTGCCCAATTCATATCATAGTAGCTGTTGAATACTAGATCACCCTTCTTTCCCAAGAAGTACAGCACTTGACTCTTTATCTTCTTCAAAAATTCTTATCCTAATATTATTGCTCTATAAGAAATGACCAGCAGGATGAATCCAGAGAGGCTTGGAGAGGCTTACATGAATTGAACTTAAGTGAAATGAGCAACACCAGGAGATCATTATACACTTCAACAACAATACTATAGGAGGGTCAATTTATTTGACATTCTTTTTCTAAAATTTTTATAATTATGATTTTTTTTTACTATGAGGGTCAATTCTGATGGAAGTGGCTATCTTCAACAATGAGAGAATCCAAATCATTTCCAATTGATCAGTGATGAACAGAACTAGCTACACCCAGTGAAAGAACACTAGGAAATGAGTGTGGACCACAACATAGCATTTGTATTCTTTCTGTTGTTGTTTGCTTGCATTTTTGTGTTTCTTCCCAGGTTATTTTTACCTTTCTAAATGTGATTTTTCTTGTGCAAGAGAACTGTATAAATATGTATGCATATATTGTATTGAACATATTCCTTAACATGTTTAACATAAACAGCACTACCTGCCATCTAGGGGAGGGAGTGGAGGGAAGGAGGAGAAAAGTTGGAATAGAAGTGTTTTCAAGGGTCAATGTTGAAAACTATACTAATAAAAAACAATAAAATAAAAATTTTATCCTAGTTAGACATGATTCAACATTCATAATAACGCTTTCTTAAATTGCAAAACCCTAATTCTTTAGTTTTCTTTTCTAAAGTTAAAATTATTTTCATTATGAACATAACAAAAATAAATAAGAATTTCCAAATACAGAGAATAGAAAAAAAGACTTAATGAAATTTTAAGTCTCTATAATGTATAGATTGCTTTTCTTTCTTCCTTCCTTCTTTCCTTTCTTCCGTCCTTCGTTCTTTCCTTCCGTCCTTTCTCCCTCCTTTTCTCTTTCTCTCTTTCTTTCTTTCTCTCTCTCCATCTCTCTCTCCCTCTCTCTCTCCCTCCCTCCCTCCCTCCCTCCCTCCCTTCCTTCCTTCCTTCCTTCCTTCCTTCCTTCCTTCCTTCCTTTCTTCCTTCCTTCCTTCCTTCTTTTCTTTCCTTTCCTTTCCTTCCTTTCTTTTTCCTTTTCCTTTTTTTTTATTTATTCTTTTTTATTGCTAAGGCAGTTAGGATTAAGTGACTTGCCCAAGATCACACAGCTAGGAAGAGTTAAGGTCTTCCTGATTTCATGGCTGGTGCTCTATCCACTGTGACACCTAGCTGCCCTGATTGCTTTTCTTTTTTAAAATAACACATTTAATATGAAACTTTCAAAGTTGCTTTGCTTCCATGTAATTATTGCTGGCTTTTATTCTCTATTTTCTTTTATACATTAAAAACCTTTCAAAAACCAATTTTTGTAGTAACATCTCTAGTGCTTCTCCCAAGCATAACAAATTGAAAAGGCAAAAAAAGAAGAAAATTTTGTAACAAATGTACAAAATAAAATAAAATCTCACACTAGCCATGAATAAAAAAGATTATCTAATTCTATATCCTGAATGTGGTATATAACATGAAATCAGTTACATGATTCATCATCAATCTTCTGGAGTAGTGGCTGGTCATAATTCTTAAATTTTTCTTTTTTTTTTTTTTTGTTTGTTTTTATAGTGTCATTATTTTATTAACTGATCACCTGGTACTGTTCCCAGTTAACTCTTTTTCTTCTAATTGTAACAAAACTTGTTCTCTCTATGCAAAAGTTGATTTTATATTATCAAAATTTCCCATTTTGTCTCCTTGTTTTCTCTATTTCTTGATTGGTCATGAATTTTCCCCATATTCCTTGCTTCAAAATGCAATTTTTCTTTATTCCTTCAATTTATTTAAAATGTGATCATTTTTATCTAACTCCTCTATCAATTTGAATTTTACCTTTGTACAATGATAATTAATTTCTGCCAGACTGTTTTCTCATTTTTTCTATCAGTTTCTGTCAAATAATGAGTCCTTACTCCAGTAGCTACAGTCTATAGGTTTATTAAAGACTATGCTACATGTTTCTAGCTTACAGTTCCTCCATGAATAAAATGAAATATATTGTATACAAAGTAATAGCAATGCTCGAGGATGACCAGCTGTCAATTACATTATTATTCTTAATAGAATAATCATCCACAACTACTCTGAAGGACTAATAATGAAAAATTCTATCCATACCCAGAGAAGGAATAGATTGTGTCTGAATACTAATTGAAGCATTCTCTATTTCTCTCTTTCTTTTTAACTAATTTGTCTTGAGGGTTTTTAATTTTCATTAGGGTGAGAGATCTACACTTTCTTTCACAACTTGACTTTTATGGAAACATTTTGTATAACTTCACATGTGGGTGAGGATAAGGAAGAGAACCTAGAACTCAAAAGCCTTAAAAGCAAGTGTTTAAAAATTTATTTTGAATATAACTTGGGAAAACATTAAATAAATAGCTGAAAAGCTCATTTCTAAAATATATAAAGAACTGAGCCAAATTTAGTAGAATATATGCCATTCCCCAATTGATAAATGATCAAAGGATATGAACAAACAATTCTCAGATGAAATTAAAGGCATCTGTAGACATATGAAAAAATGTTCTCAATCACTATTGAGTGATTGAGAAATACAGTTTCTAGAGACTGTGAAATGCAAGACATGAGAATGCAAATTAAAACAACTCTGAGGTACTATCTCACTCATATCAGATTGGCTAAGATGACAGGAAAAGATAATGATAAATACTGAGAAGATGTGGGAAAACTGGGACAGTAATGCATTGTTGGTGCGATTGTGAAATTATCCAACCCATTCTATAATCTGGAACTATACCCAAATGTCTATAAAAGTGTTAATACCCTTTGATGTAGCACTGCCATTACAGAGTCTATATCCCAACAAAATTATAAAAGAGGGGAAAGGGCCCACATGTTTTTAGTAGCTATTCTTGTAGTAGCAAATAACTGGAACATGAGTAGATATCCCTTAATTGGGGAATGACTGCATAAGTTACGGTAGACGAAAGTACTGAAATATTATTATTTTGTTTAAAAAAAAAAAAAAGATGGACAGGCTGAAAAAAGGCCAGGAAAGATTTACATGTACTACTCCTGAGTGAAATAAGCAGAACCAGGATAACATTGTACATAAAAACAGCAAGATTGTGAAATAATCAACTATGACATCTATGACAGACTCAGTTCTTTTCAGCGGTTCAGCAATCCAAGGCAATCCCAATAACTTTGCTTGGAAAAATCCATCAGCATCCAGAGAGAGAACTATGAAGACATGAATCTTATGCTCACTTTTGTTCTGTGTTTTTTCTCATGATTTTTCCCTTGTTCTGATTTTTCTCTCCCAACATTTCACTGGAAAGATATAAAAAATGAATGTGCATGTATAGCTAAATGCATTGTTGTTTTTCATGTAACTGGGGAAAATAAAAAGGGAAAAAGAAAAGAAAAAATCCACGTGCAAGAACAAGAAGTCAAGCATACGAAAAGTTTCAATGAAAAATATATGTATGAAGGAGGCCTAGAAGTTTCAGATTTCAAACTAGTATTACAAAATTGTAATAACAAAAATAATAACTTAATGTCTAAGGAACAGAAGAGTAGATTGGAGGAATAAATTAGGAAAGCTGCCTGTAGTAGATCATGATAATCTAGTGCTTGATAAACCTAAAGAGCTAATTAAGCTTTTGTGGTTAAAAATTCATTATATGACAAAACAGCTAGAACAACTGGAAGGGAATTTGGAAGAAGCTAAACATAAAACAAAGTCTCACACCATATACATATAAGTTCAAAATACATATTAGACATAAAGGGTAATATGAATATCCTGGAGAAATGTACTTATGGATAAGAGAACAGTTTAAAACCACACAACAGATAAAGAGAATCACAGGAAATAAAATAGATAATTTTAAACATATGGATTAAAAAGCTTTAAAAAAAAACTAAACTAAACTAATGAATCCAAAATTAAAAGGCAAACAGGAAACTGGAAGAAAAATTTTATATGTCTCTAATAAAGGTCTAACTTCTCAAATACATAGGGGAAGTGAGTCAGAGTTATAAAAATCAAGAGAAATTCTCTGGGTGATAAATGGTAAAAGGATATCAACAGGCATTTTCCAAAAGAAGAAATCAAAACTATTGATGTCATGTGGGAAAAAAAAAAAAAAAGCTTGTTTAGAGAATTGCAAATTAAAACATCTTTGAGATACCACCTGAATCTGTCAAGATGCCTAACAGGAAAAAAAAAAAAAAAAAAAAAAAAAGACACTTTTGAAGGGTAAGTAGAAAAATTGAGATACTAATGCACTGTAGGTGGAATTCTTAACTAGCCCATATATTGTGGGGAACAATGTAAAGCTATACCCAAAGAACTACAAATCCATATATATTCTTTGATATAGAAAATACCACTACTAAAGAAACCAAAGAAAAATGGAAAGGATCTATCTGTACAAAAATATTAAGAGCAGCTCTTTTTGTGGTAGAAAAGAATTAGAAATTGAGGAAATGACTATAAATTGGGAATTGGCTGAAGAAAAAGTAGTATATAATTGTGATGGAATATTTTTGTGTTAGAAAAAATGAAAAACAGAATGATTTCAGAAAAACCTGGGAAGACTTACATGAACTTATGCAAATTGAAGGAAGCAAAACTAAGAGAATACTGTATATAGTAACAATAATACTGTGAACATGATCAACTATAGAAGACTTTCCATATATTTCTAATCAAAACAATAATCTAAGACAATTCCAAAGGACCCATGAAAGAAAATGTTATCCACCCTCAGAGAGAGAACTGATGAATTCTGAATGAAGATTAAATCTTTCTCTTTTTGAATTTTATTTTTCTTATTATTTTTGTTCTGTTTTCATTATAATATGATTATTGTAAAACATATTTTAAGTGATTTCATATTCATAATCAATAAAATTGTTTATTTTCTCAAATATTGGGGTAAGAGAAAGGGAAGTTTTAAGTCAAGTTAAAAAAATGATTGTTAAAAATATTTTATGTGTAATTAGGAAATATTCGAATAAAAATGTTTTTAAGGGATATTATTCAGTTCTTTAGAAATTTAGAAATAGAAATCTTAATTAAAATATAAGTATAAATGTATATTCCAAAAGAGAATATTAAATAATTATGTATTAATATTAATGAAGAACATGAAGAATTTAAAGAAAAATATACTAAGGAAATTTAGGTACCTTGCTAGCTAAACCTTATTCATATAGCACTACTTGACTAAAGTTCTAAACTTTAAACACTTTTTTTGGAATCAGGAGCCAGTGTTAGCACATGAATTACTGCTTGATAGTAATATGTCCTTATAATATGTTTATTAAATGTTTGTGTGACTCACTAAGGGCAGGTTAATTTCTTAAATATTTGGCTTATTCACAACAAAGACATAGTAGCCTCAACAAAACTTTCCCAGGACTTATGTTTACTTGTGTAGCATTAGGCACTACTACTTTTAATTACTCTGAGGGTATTCTCACCTTACTCTTTCCTAGATATATCACTTGTGGAGTACTAATGGTTAGTGCCCTAGTTATCACATTTCCAAAAGGAAAAAATATACTGGAAAGCACAAAGAAAGGGTAATCAGGATGGTGAGATGGTCACGTAGTGCAGTATCATTTCAAAGAATTAGGGGAATTTAACTTGGAAAAGACAGAGGTAAAAGGAAAAGATGATAACTATCTTCAAGTATTTGAGGGACTGTTACATGAAGAAGAATAGTCTTATTCTGCTAAAGCTCAGAAAGCAGAACTACTATGAAAGGATAGAAAGTTACAGAGAGGCAAATTGAAATTTGGTGTAAGGAAGAGATCCAGACAATTAAAACTACTCCAAGGCGGAATGGGCAGCCATGGGAGGAGATGAGTTCAACCTCCCTGAAGATGCAAACAATAATAGGACTTTAAAGTGTACAAAGCTGTTTACATATTTGGTCTCATTTAATTTTCATAACAACTTTGTGCCATTAGCCTTATTTTGCATATGAGAAACCTGAAGCTGAGAAAGATTCAATGATTTGACCAGAGTCACAAAGCTAACATCTGAGACAACATTTGAACTTAGGTCTTTCTGATTCGAATGCCAGCACACTATCCACTGTATCACTTAAAAACAGATTTTTTTTCATATACAGGGTCTAATAAACACACATTCATACATATGTAGAGGGATAGCAAGACACTGTAGACAGAATAGTGGCCTCAGAGTTAGGAAAAACAGGTTCAATTTTCTCTTAAAAAATAAAAGTTTTGTTGTCTTGTTTTTACATTGCAAACATTTACAGATTGCGACCATCTCTTTAGAAGTCTCTTGTAATAAAGTAAAACATTTAAGCTAAACAATACTATAATGTCCTCATTTGAAAGTATACACAACATTTCACATCTATCACATTTCTCACCTCTCTGTTTTTAAAAATTGTAAAACAATTATTTTTTCTCCCTCCCCATTGAAAAGAAAAATAAATTTCTCGCAACAAATATGCATAGCCAAGGGACATCTTTCAATGGCTATATGTCTTTGTATATATATATTAACATACACACTAACACATCCATATAAATATATATATCCATTTGTGTATATGTGTGTGGGGCACACACATGTCCACCTCTCATTCTTCACCCTAATCTATTGCTGTTCTTTACTGTAAAGCATGATTTGCTATCAATTCTCTGGGATCATGAATGGTCACTATTCTTAAATGTTGATCATCCTTACAATTTTGTTATTATAGAAATTGTTCTCTTAGTTCTACTCCTTTCATTTTTTCATCAGTTAGGGACAGTCTTCAAATGTTTTGGAATATTGATGTTATAGTGTAACTTGTTTTAGTTCTTCATTGTTTCACTATATATCAGTTAATATAAAGTTTTTTGACATTTTGAAATCATGTCTTAAAGCACCAATAATAATAAAATATTAGAACATAATATTGGAAGTGGAAATCTTCAACATAAAGAAGATCCAATTCACTTCCAGTTGATCAATGATGGACAGAAACAACTACACCCAGAGAAGGAATACTGGGAAGTGAATGTAAATTGTTAGCACTACTGTCTATCTACCCAGGTTACTTATACCTTCGGAATCCAATACTTAATGTGCAACAATAAAATGGGATTTACACACATATATTGTATCTAGGTTATATTGTAACATATGTAAAATGTATGGGATTGCCTGTCATCAAGGGGAAGGAGTAGAGGGAGGGAGGATATAATTTGGAAAAATGAATACAAGGGATAATATTATTAAAAAAAATTACTCATGAATATATACTGTGAAAAAAATTATAAATAAATAAAATTTTAAAAAAGAACATAATATTAATAATACTATAGTAATAGCTCAAATCTCACTTTAAACACTAAATTTCTCTTTGATTTGGGGACAAACTCAAAACTCCTATTTTCTCCTCTATAATAAGAATATCTCCAGCATCAGTTGTGTTTTCAGTATGAGTAATTCCCTGTGTCAAGACAAATTAGAGCACTTAATAACTAAGTGCTAGAAGATTTCCCATGTCACATAAAAAGTCACTTCTATGACTTGGCCTGGACTACAAACTTAGTATGGGATTCTTTTTTATTCCTTCTCAGAAAGACTTCTTGATTCACTATGATATATTATCTCTATTTACTTATAAAATGAGTAAAACTAATACCAATGCTCCATACACTTATGGAACCATATGAGGAAAGGACTTTGTTAATTTAAAATATCTTATAAATGTGAATTATTAGTACAATAGCTAACTTATGGATAGTGCAATAAGGTTTACACAACACTTCATACATATTATCTCATTTGATAAAAAGGACAAGGACTACATATGTGATTTCATTGGTAAAAGAAACTGACAGATGAAGTAACT
The DNA here is from genome assembly GCF_048593235.1 of Sminthopsis crassicaudata. NCBI lineage: Eukaryota > Metazoa > Chordata > Mammalia > Dasyuromorphia > Dasyuridae > Sminthopsis > Sminthopsis crassicaudata. Next base: position 756,855,929 of record NC_133617.1, on the reverse strand, counting down.
CCCTCTACCAATGCTGAAACTTCTCTAAATCTTATAATATTAGAAAGTTGTCTAGAACAATGAGAGGTTGTCCTTAGCAGTGTTAGCTTGTTTTTCAAAAAGGATTCAACTAATTAAATAAGGAAAAAGAAAATGAGGAAGAAGGGAAAGGAATAAATGACAAATCAGAACTGGAATTGATTATCTTGTTTAATCCCTTCATTTTGCAGATGAGACAACTGCAACTCAGAATATTTAAGGGACTTACAGCATGTAGGAAGTTAAACAGCAGCATCTGTAATGAAAGATTCCTCAAACCCAATTATAATATTATTTTACTAAATCAAATCATAAAATACTGACAGGAGATCCCTTGTAAATAATTGATATGAGTAATTTGTTATCTAAACTTAGGAAGAGAATTTTGTTAATCACTATGTAGTTCATTGAAACATTATTTTATATATAAAATCACCATACTATTTTGTACTTCCCAAGTATCTGACTAAAATCTCCAACTCGAACTTTTTCTCCTTCTGAATGCTGTTTGGAAGCAGGATAGATGGCCCACCAACATGCTTCAACTACAATAATGTTCCATTCAACTAAAAACATTTAGTGAAATAGACCTTGCCTATAAGAAAATAATTAATTGAGTGAGATATATACTTGTATGAATATTTTGCATCAGGTACAAAATAGATACAGGATTATTTGTAGAAAAAAAAGAGAAAAGAACCACTAGCAGCTTCTGAAATCAGAAAAGGTTCCATTCAGAATTTAACAATTAAGATTAAACTAAAGAACTCTAAGAATTCTAAGAAGTAGAGAAGAGGAAAAATGAATTCTAATTATGCGCAACATCTAGTGTGATGTCAAGGAGAAAGGAAATGGACTGCTATATGGGAACAGCAAAGAAGGACTATTTCCCATGTTCATAACAGGGTCATAAAAGGTCATAAATGGGAATAAAGCTACTGTAGCTTACTAATTATAGGGGAATGGCACAGTCGGACCTTTTAAGGAAAATCAATGGTTGGAGATGGGAGTGATAAGAGAGGAACTAAAGCAAGCAAAAAAAAAAAAAAAAAAAAAAAAAAGGAGGCTATGGTAGTGATAGCCGTATGTGACAAAGGCCTGAAGTGAGAAGGGAGTCATTTAAGCCTAAAGAAAGGGATGATGTAAGAGATGTTGAAGAGGTAAAAACAATAAGATTTTTCGTAAATGAATGGATACATAGGTTAAGAGTAAAAAATGCCTTAGGTGATATTAATATCACAAATCTGGGCAACTGGAAGACTGGTGGTACTACCCTTAAAAGAAATAGAAAAGGTCTAAAGAGAAACACTGAGAATTAGCTCTTTTTAAGTTTTTGCAAATTTCATTATTTTAAGACATAAAATTTATTTATTGTTTGTGTGTTTGAGGCAATTGGGGTTAAGTGACTTGCCCAGGTTCACATAGCTAGGAAATGTTAAATGTCTGAGTCAAATTTGAACTGAGGTCCTCTTGATTTCAGGGCTGGTGCTCTATCCAGTGCACCACCTAACTACCCCATATATAAATTTTCAAGCTCAATCTGATAATGCTTTCTCACTAACATATTTAAGAAAGTACAAAGTAACATTTCATGTAAAAAAAAAAGCATTTCCTTTAATCATCATAATTAAAATAATTTTTGCAAATGAGTTGTGTATGAGGACTGGACGAAATGCTACTTTCCCCTTAAGCTCTTTTTTAGACAAGGCACAATATCCATTAAGTTTTATCTATTAAAATTCTCTGTCATTGAGCCAAATGGAAATGAAATTTTAAAAACGCAAGAAATATAGAGGTAAATATAGTTCTTTATACTTCTGTAAGCAATGCAAATAAATCAGTTGGATAGACGAATATTTTTTTGTTTTCAATAATCTATGCTTTTATATTAATCTCTCTCATCAGCTTTTATACTAATATATTTATATTAAACTGAAATAAGAATTTGGGGATGGAATGAGAGGTAGAAATAAACCTGAGATTCAATCAAATAAATGAGAATTCTCATATTTTTTCCTTAAATCATCATAAATAATTGGATATTCTGGATACCTCAAAACTAAAGAATATCAATATCTAGTTCTTTACATTATTGAATTAGTGAAATGAATGGTGAAATGATGTGGCTTTCTCATTTTTCCAAAATATTTTATATTACCTATCTAATCTATGTTCACATTTTATAATCTATAGAAAATAAGCCAGAAATAGAACACAGAAGTTTTTCTTTTACAATCTTCATGCTTTCCTTTACCTAAGAGCCTGCCAAATTATGCAATTCAGAGAACTTTCTTATCAGACATTAGTGTACATCAGGATCACTAACTGTGGAGCCAACATTTATTCTTTAAAGAGTAATTTTAAAAATTTTTCTTAATAGAGACTGAACAGATAAAACATGATTGTTTTTACTCATCAGAGAAGATAAATTAAAGGGCAAAAATAAAAGAAATTCTGGATACCATATAATTAAAGTCTCCTGAACAAAAATGAAAAATGTGGTAAGACAGGCTGATGGTCTCATCATTTAGAGAGGAATAGAAAATGGGAAAACAAAGCCATAAATTCACCGTGTGTTCAATGGATCTACAGTTTCATTATATTTAGGGATGATGGGACCAAATGGATGACTGAGTGAATGAATAATTGAATGAATTTTAAAAAGGAAAGGTAATAGAAGGAGAAGAAAAAGCAATTATCAAGTACCTACTATTTGTCCTAAGTGTTTCACAAATATTATCTTATTTGAATGGAAGTAATAATAAATGAAAGACTAAATGTAATTTCACATGCTATTATAAAAATTGACTATGATTAGTCCTTTTGGGAAGCAATGCAGAACAATATTTCATTCTCAAACATAAGAAAAAGCAGGTTTGAATACATAAAAGGGAAAGGAATGATGATAGCTGTGAATTAATTCTAAATCCTCTACTTTTGCTAAAAACAATCCATGACTAAAAGGACTATCACATATAAATGACACATATTCATCTAATTTATCATATCATGTCCCATAATCTATTTCTATCTAATCCCAGAAAGCAGCTTGTTAAAAATTGACCCAATACACAGCTCCCCTGTTGTGTCTTCTTGTAACCTAACATCAAACACCAGTTTATCTTTTGAAGATCAGGAGGTGAAAAGACAGCAGAGATACTAGAAATAAAGAAGTAGGTGTTTGTTCATCCTTACATGTTTATATTCATGACCAATTTCTATGATAAAAAGGAATATGCCATTTAACTGCCTCCGTTATACCATAAAATAGACTTTTTCCATAAACAGGATCTTTCTTTTCTAACCATGGGGTTTCAATTGCCTATAGTTTAGAACTGTGTTTAAGTTGCACTGATCAAATTTAATGTCCCAAAGTGAATGGTCAGTCCCTATTTGTTTCAATTTCCTACAAAAGATGGGAGACATATTGGCAATAAAATAATTGCTCCTTGGGAAATAAATGAGGACCAAATTAGATGCTCAGACATGTTGTATACATCTTGTTCAGGAATTCCATGAAGATAAACAGAGTAGACTATGATTCTGTAGAATACAATTCAGATGAGGTTAGAAAGAATATGGCTTTTAACAGAGAGCAGGGAATATTCTTTGGCTAAAAGGAGAATAAACACAGAGAAAATGAAAATCCTCATAAAGGAGGAAAAAAAAGCATCAAGGCAGCATTGACAAGTATATATCATCTGGGACATGGTTTTTTAAAACTCTGGTTTAGCACACATTGGACTCATTACTCCTTTGAACTGATTTAAAAAAAAATGCAATAACAATAATACTACTTGACATTTTGAACAGTGATTGAAATTGCAAATCATTAGGAAGGATGCTTTTCTAGTTCAGATTAACTAAGTACTCACTACCAAAGAAAAAGCAGAGACATTTTGAAAAAGAAAAACCTAGCAACATCCCTATAAGTTGCTGTACTTTCCAAACATTCTATTACAATTTAGAATATCAGAGAGCTTTTCTATAAAATATCTTTTCTGATCCTTCCAGATACTTTCTAACTAAATATTATATTGTTTACATGTTAGGTTCATGAAAGATCTCCAAAAATTAGAATAACGTATTTTAGGAAAATTGAATTATACATAACAGTAGAAATAAAGATTGATAGAAAGGGGTTAATTTAAATTTAAAAATCCTGTAGTCCTATATAACTAAATTGTCTATAAGAATGCTATATTCCAGAAAACATTGACTACAATAGAAAAGTTATTAACTATAACATAAAACATTTCATCAATTTTTGTTTCTTAAATATCAATACAAGTAATAGCTTTTCTTTGACTTATTTAGATTTGTTAACTTCAATGGATCATTATACTTTAGCATCAGACTTAAAATTTACAAGTAACCAAAACTAAGATTAATTTAACTGATAGTTATTTGACTCACAGAAATCTAAACGCATGATTAAAAAGCAAAGAGGAAAAGTTCTGAAGCATTAATACCTCTAACGAGAAAGATACTATCTATTTAAAATGTTGGAACATATTTGGGAAAATTGAGAAGAGTATTTCAATCTCATTTCTGATTTTCCTTTGATTGATATATTCATATTTTTCTAACTATTTAAATATTGGATTTTGTTTTTCATTGTTTCCAATGTAAATTTTTGGCAGTCTGAATTAAGCTAACAGAATTTACAATTCTGCAAATAAATCTCATTTGAGTCAATTTAAAATAAATTGTTAAAATTAAAAATAAATTGTTAAAAAATGTAATAGTACTGCAAAGTATACAATACTCTTTTAATCAGGTTCTATGAAAATCTTATAATTAGCACTTCCAGGTTTGAGGTAGTGAGAGGGGCTACACCCTCAGTTTAGGATCTTTGACAGATTACTTAATCTCTAATTGCTCCTCACCTTTGAAAAAGAAATCTATTAATCCTGGCGTCCTTTTAGCTTCTCCAAACATTTATAATTCAATATTCTAATATATATTTGAACACAGAGACATGTGTTAAAATTCTATTTCAGATAATGCCTATTGATGCAACCTTGAGGAATTCTCTGGAGTTTTCTGGAGTTTTTGTAATCAACCCAATTTTACTTACAAATAGGAAATAGTTACTCATATCAACATCAACCAAAAAATAAGAATCTATGATGACAGGGAAGATCAATTCACAAATTGAGAAAAGAACATTGTTAAAACACCCATGAGCAAAACCCCAAAGGAAAATGGGAAGTGGTCTTGAAGCCAGAAAGATTTCATGGAAGAACTCAAAAAGAAGTTTAAAATCATATGAGAGAAACAGAAGTAAAATTCAGTAAAGAAATGAGAAGGATGCATGAGAATTATGGAAAAAAAAGAGTAAACATCTTAGAAAAAAAACAATTTCTTGAAAAGCAGAATTGGTCAAATGGAAAGAGAGTCTCAAGAATTGATGGAAAAAAACATCCTTAAAAATGGAAGAGGAGCTACAAAAGGTCATTGAAGTTAGAATTCGACAAGTGGAGACTAATGACTCTCTGAGAGAGATATCAAGAAAAAAGAAAGAAGGGTGTTCACAGATTTTCTAAACCCATGCAGCAAATGTATGGGAAGACATGGACAGTAATTACACAACTACAGCAACAAGCAAGGATTGGGGGCATATCCTCATGAATGAAAGAACAAGTCTATTTGAATTTGTCAGTAAAAATGTTTGTCTCTATCATATATATAATTTTCAATTTCATAACTAGAATAACAATACTTTTTTTGCTTAAGCCATATGCTACAACATTTATTTCAAAACCCTGTTTAACTGTGAGTTTTAATGAATAGTCATAAATAGGTAATTTCGTGATAATAACAATAATTACATAACATCAAATGAAAATTTTATCCTATTAACAGCAAACAGCATCACCTATAATATCTCACTTGAGTCTTACAATAACCCTATTGGATAAGTCTTATTATCTCATTTACAGATGAAAAAACTCAGTCTGAGAATGATGACTTGACAGGTTCTCAAAGTCAGTGTATAAGACAGTATTTGAACTCAGATCTTCCTGATTCTAAATTTCACATTCAGTCTCCTCTAACATTTACATAATTAGGAAAAAAATCTAGAAAAAGTTAAGGGAAGATATGATCATTGTCACTAAGCAGCCCAGTTTTAAAAAGAATAATTAAAGGAATATATGTTTGCAAAACTACAACAGAGCTTCAGCTTTTATATTATCTCCACTACCTCTGCATTCCAAATAATATATATGATTGTACTATGAAATTTTATTACAAAACTAAAAATAACTCAGAATAAAATAAATGATAATGAAATGTGATCACACAGAGCAGTTAGCAACACATATAAACTGTTGCTAACAGTGTTTTTTTTTTAACACTGAAAATATGTACAGCGTTAAATCACAATAAAAATGCTGGTATCAATCATTAGAATATATTTCAATGGCAAAGAATTTCCCAATGAATCAATGTAATATTGAAGTTTTTATAACTTTGAAATCTATCACAGAAATCATTTAGCTAAAGAATATTTAAAATAAATTTGAAGAAATGACCAAAGACATTGCCTTAATATATTAAAAGAAAATTCTAGAATGTGGTTATACCTGTAAAAGAAATAGATTAATTGATTATATGGTGGCCAAATTCATTTTATGTTAAAATTTTACATGGGCTTGAGTACTTGCCCCTTCTGCTTTCTCCATCGTGTTGGCCGGCATCTCCTGGAGAGCTCAGACATATAAGGATTGTTCCAACACAAAGGTACATATTGATAGGACTGGAGAGGCATTCTGTTTAAAAAAGGGAAAAAAATTAAATTATTAATTTTTTCATTGTCAATTAACCAAGAATAACCCCATTTTTTTTCTTTTGGATATACTTTACAGACAAAGTAAACACTGATTATTTCAGGCTATGCCAGATACAAAGTAAGATTGAAAAGCATAAAACACATAAACATAGAGCTTTTGATAATTTAAAAAATTATTAATAATCATAACTTGGCTTGTCTTCCTCCTGGTATAAGCCAAAATTCCTTGTAAAATATTTTTCTTATATTAACTGAAACATCCTTTCTTTGTATTTTTCATTGATTCTTTTTATATTCTTGACTTTTTTCTTCTAAATAAATTTTGTTATTATTTTTTTCTAATTCAGAAAAATATTTTTGATAGTTTAATTCATATGGTTTCACTACATATATATGGTCAGTGCTTTGTTTAGTCAGACACTGTAGTGCTTCTAGAAATTTTGCTGATAACCATGGAAGTTACTTTGGTGTAAATAATAACTAGTGGTGGTGGTGGGAACTTCACTGATAGCAGTCGTGATATTGGAGGATATGAATGGATTTGCAATGATAATGATAGGAAGGAAGTGGCTCTGGTTATTATGAAAGAAACAGAGACTTTGGACATGGTGAACAAGGTGACATAAAACAGGACAGAGTTTTTGGTAGCAACTATGATAACTAGGCAACAGAGGATGTAGTAGCAACTTTAGACATAGTAAAAGCTACAGCACTTTGCCAACTGCAGTGATTGGTCCTCAATCTTTGGTACCAACAAAGGAAGAAACTTTGGAAGCAAGAATTCCTGCCCTTGTGGTGGGGACCAATATTTTGTCAAACCACATCACCAAAAGGGCTAAAGTGATTCACATATTAAAAGCACTGGCAGAAAAATTAATTCCTGTTAGGAAACAAAGTTCAGCAGAAGGAAGTTAGAAAAGTGACAAGGAACTATAGGTTACAACACATTGGCAAACTCAGCCAAGTACAGTGACCACACATTCTAGCATTTCAAGAAGACATATTCTAGCCAGAACATTTTGGGGGGGGGGGGGGAGACACAGGTTATTTTAATTTAATTTCAGTTCTGTGGTCATTTTAAAACATCACAACAAAAAAGTACTAAACTTCTATTTGTCTCAATTGCCTCAACTAGTATGGACTGAACTCTATGACCTTTGAGACTTCCCAACTCTGTAATTTTAAGAGATTGCAAATGGTTCAGTAACCACTGGATATCAAGTCATATTATACTGAAATTATCCCACAGGTGAGTGTACACAGGATTTTCACAACTAAAGTAACTAAAAAAGTAACTTAAAAGTAAGTTAAAAAGTCTAACTAAAGAAATACATCTTATTGAATAGGCCTACTTCATGAAATTTGGTAGTGGGATTAACAGATGGTAAAGGAAAGTGGATGAACAAATGACAGTTTACTTCTCAGATCTGTAGAAACAGGGAAGCACCTGTGAGGACTAGAAGTAACTGCACAAAAGGGCAGGGGGGCGCAGTTCTATTAGGAGACATTAGGAGATTCCTGGACTCGATTACAAAGTTCCCCCCTGGTTCCCTAAGGAAGGCTGCCATAATTGTGAGAGGGGGATGGGTTTCAGTTACAGCTCACCGCTTAAGATAAGCAATGCCCAGGAGAAATACAAACAAGCCATTCTACTGTCTATAATCTCATTAAACCAAGCCTGAAATCAGAACCAGAAAAAGAGGTCAGGGAGTTTACATTGAGGGCAAACAGGCCCATCTCTGAGCAGCAGAGGTCCCTCTCCTGAGCCAGAGGAGGCAATGCTCAATGGCCTCCCCCTCCTCCCCCTTCGCCCCGCCCTGTGTGGCTCCTGTGGGGGCTCTCCTAACACAAAGCCCTAAATGAAAGAAGAAATGAGGAAATGCGGAATCTGAAATCCAAAACAGAGACAAGGGCGACATCTAGCGGAACAAAAGCAAGAGGCACCAATTCTACTCCACCTTCCCTTCACAAGGTTGTGCTCCTGGCTAGAGATCAAGGAGACAGGGAGGGAGGGAAGGAGGGTGTCCTGTTAGAGAGGAGGATGAGACCCTTTGACCCCGGGCAGAGAAGAGGCAGGCAGGACGGCTCCCATTGGCCACTTACTCTGATCACAGAAATTTGCTTGAAGAGGAGAAAGCAGGGGCCTGACTGGGACACTAACAATCCCCCCTTCGGCCTGCTGGGAAACCTGTGCCAGGAACTTCCCGGTATTTCTCTCCAATGCTGGGTTTCTAATGTCGTTCAGAGAACCATTCCCAAAGTCAGAACCCAGAACAGTCAGGGAGGATCCCGAGGGATTTCACCTCCACAGCAAGTTTCACTAAGCAGAGTTTTTACATCCCAAACTCTGTCCCCCGGGCCTGCAGAGCACAGCCCACGGCACAGGCAGGCTTGTCAGGCTGAAATCCTGCTCTGGGGACTTCTAAAAGGTACAGATCCCATTTACTGTCATACTCCTTACCCATGAGACCCTGAGGCACTTCTTAAATACAGGAGAATGGACAGTTTTCAGAGAATTTGCAGTTAGCCAGAAATCTAACAAACTTCCTGGGAGTTCTTGCAGTAGAACCTCGGATACAGCGTCCCAAGTGACTTTGCCTTAAAACAATCAGAGACTTGAAAAAGAAAAGCAACTATTCAGTTATGACCATGGTATAACCATAAGCTACTTCTCTAAATGATAGAAGCAAGTAAAGTGAAAGGATGTTCATTTAACCATCACGTGAGACAGAGAAGGTTGGAGGGTGAGCTCCAGTGAGTGGATTTGTTTTTCACTTCTAAGGAGCAGCCATGCCCAGTGAGGGAAGGGTGAACTAAGTCTATACCTTCCCAAGCCAATACAAATAACTGGTAGGCAGTTTTCTGTCCCAAATTTCAGATGAACCACCCAAAATCCCAATCAAAGACCTTCAGAAACCGAAAGGTGAGAGCCTGGAACCCTACAGCTAAAACCAAGCTTTTCCCAAACCAGACAAGTGCACAAACCAGGGCAATGGACCCCCAAGCAAGGGCTGAGTCCACTTCCCCTGCCCATACAACCCTTCTTTAAGAGTCCCTGAGGCAGGTAGGGAGAAGGCCCTGCTATAGATTCCTTTAGCTCTCTGGTCCCATCCTTTAGGGAGGTGGTCAGTCTGAAATCCAAGGGGTGTCAAACCCCTGAGACCCTCCCTCTGAAGAGATCTTGCACAGTCCCACCTTGCCGTGCCCCATCAGGAATCCCAGTCATGTCTAGGTTTCCATTTCCCAATAAAACATACTCATGGATCACCTCATGGCCTCTGCCTTCCTTTGAGTCAGTCTGCCAAAGCCCGCTGCTTTCCACTTCTCCTCCTCCATACCACGTGGTATCTCCCCTAAGTCCACCATGCTTCCTTCTCTTTATGGCTAGCTTTTCAGGTGCTAAGTGCCAGCTAAGGGCATGCCCCAGCCTCATGGGGGGTTGTCTTTCTCCTGGCAAAGAGAAAGTTCCACTCAGAAACTTGCCCTTTCCATCATTAATTATGAAAACCGCTTTCTATGCTCTCCCACTCTATTTTGTACTGTATCCCACCATTTTGTCTACAACCTCTTCCCTAAAGTAATCCACTTTTGGCAAAGACAATGACCACCACGACATCTTCCCGTGGCTCAATCCCTGCAGTTGGGTTCTGTCACCATCTCCTGTCACATCACCCACATCATTTGGGTCCTCGGACCTCATCACTGGGTGCCCGCCCAACATCCCACTCCGCTCTCTGTGCCCAACATCATAACCCACATCAAACTACTTACCAATTCTAGGTTTCAATATTACAACAATAGCCCCAAATAACTTTTCCTAAGTAACAGAAAATAATCTATCATAAAGATAAGCAGGAAGCTCAGGTGATTTACAGCTGGGTTTCTTTCTTTTTTTTTTTTTTCCTGAGGCAATTGGAGTTGTAACTTGCCTAGGGTCACAGGGCTAGAAAGTGTTGTGTCTGAGGGCAGATTTGAACTCAGGACTTCCTCTCTTCAGGGCTGGTGCTCTAGTCACTGGACCATCTAGCTGCCCCAGAGCTTACATTTTTGGGGGTTAAGATGTCCTTTGTTATTCTTTGATGGTCTTGTGAGTTTCAATTTTTTAATTTAAGTTTTATTATTCCATAACTGTGGAAATCAAATGCCCATTTATTTCTCACAGTAAGTCTATGTTTCCCCCCTTGAGGACTACTTTAATTGAATGCCAGAAATTTGGGGCTATTTTTAATCATTTTCATTTTCCTTTGCAAACTTATCATTTCTGAGATCCTAGAATCTTTGTTCTCTGACTCAGTCCTTATTTTATGTCACTGATAAATCTCTGTTTAGGTTGGCTCTTTTGTTGGCCATCCCTGTACCAATTTCCCGTCTTAATCATCAGGGAATGGAACCAAGAACTCCCCTGACTCACAGATGAATGCAGGAAAGAATTATTTCACATTCTTGCAAGAATAGATTCACACAGCCAGTCACTGCCCCAGAGAAACTTACTTTCTAGAAGGGGAAAGTAATGGAAGAGGGCTGGGGGGGAAGAAACAAATATTCTTTTCAAATATCTTCCCGTAGGACAGCTAGGTGGCACAGTGGGGAAAAAAAAAAAGGAAAAAAAAAAAAAAGACCATCATAACCTGGCCCAATCTCAGGACAGCTAGGGGGCACAGTAGATAGAGCACTAGCCCTGAAGTCAGGAGGACCTGACTTCAAATCTGGCCTCAGACTCTGAACACTTCCTGGTTGTGAAACCCTGGTCAAGTCATTTAACCCCAATTGCCTCAGAGAAGGAAAAAATATATATTCAAGTCTCAGGCCACCATCCCTGATTACAAAAGTCAAGCTCTGCCTCCAAGGAGCTTATATTCTTTTAGGGGAAGATGAACTTCACCCTTGATTATTTCCTGATGTCCTTGTGGGTTTCAGGTTCCTAATTAAAGTTTCATTTCTCCAATTTAATTATCAGAACTTTGGAAATGAAATAAATATCCATCCATTTCTTGTAGGGAATGAAAGGATGTTTGAATTATTTGTACCTTTTTACATTTGCGTGCAGTCTCTCTTTAAGCTACTGCTTAATTTTTGTAGAAGTTCCATATGTTGCAAAGATATGTCCATATTCCTGTTGTCCCATTTAGAAGATGGCTGTAAGTCCTTTACCTCCAATTTCTTTAAACATTTGTTCATCTCATCTGCTTTCATCTCATTCCACATTTCTTCATTCCCCCTTTTTCCTTTTCCTTCTCTTGCAGATTTCCCTTCATCTCTTGCCATTCAACTAGTCATCTTCATTAGTTATTTTTTTAATTTCATCCATTTTTCTTCTCCTTTCCAATGAGGGTTTCTCTCCTTCCCCTCACTGTCCCTCTTTCCTTTCTGTTTAGCCTAGATTTTCCTTCTCTGACCGTTTCTCTTCAAGTTTCTCTTTTCCCTGTAAACTTCCTTCAGATAAAGTCCCCAAGGTGATCCTTCAGAGCTCTGTCCCGTAGGTTCTTTCTGCCATTGCTTACAGGCTATTCCCACAGATTACCCCTTTCAGAATCCCATGGATCACTGCAGGAATCAGAGGAAACACTGCTCCACTGCAGGGAACACTGCCTCCTGAGACTGACCCTCTCTTGTTCTCCTTTCCAATGGGATTAGCTGAAGCTTTCTCAAAAAGTCAGTGAGACTAGACCTCAGTCACATGGTCCCTATTGCCAGAGGTCTGCAGAGCCAGAAGATCAGGCATTGAGTCCCAGGTTGCAGGAAGTGACTTCCTGCACATGATCTCTTCGCCTAGAAAATTCTAAAGGTCAAGCCCTAAGTGAGTTACAGGAAGAGTTTCGGGACCCTTGTGAACACTGACCAATAGCTAAGTGTCAGGAATGTGTGTAGGACTATTCCAAGGCCAGGAGAATTTGAAATCATTGACATTGGGAAAGATAATGCAGAATGTTGGAGGGAATGTAGGAACACTGATCCATTATTGGTGGAATTGTGAATACGTCCAGCCATTCTGGAGAGCAATTTGGAACTATGCTCAAAAAGTTATCAAACTGTGCATACCCTTTGACCTAGCAGTGTTACTACTGGGTTTGTATCCCAAAGAGATCTTAAAGAAGGGAAAGGGAACTATATGTGCAAGAATGTTTGTGGCAGCCCTTTTTGTAGTGGCCAGAAACTGGAAACTAACTGGATGCCCATCAACTGGAGAATGGTTGAACAAATTGTGGTATATGAATATTATGGAATATAATTGTTCTGTAAGAAATGACCAACAGGATGATTTCAGAAAGACCTGAAGAGACTTACATGAACTGATGCTGAGTGAAATGAGTAGGATCAGGAGATCGTTGTATACTTCAACAACAATACTATATGATGATCAATTCTGATGGATGTGGACATTTTCAACAATGAGATGAACCAAATCAGTTCCAATAGAGCAGTAATGAACTGAACCAGCTACACCCAGTGAAAGAACTCTGGGAGACGACTATGAACCACTACATAGAATTCCCATTCCCTCTATTTTTGTCCACCTGCATTTTGGATTTCCTTCACAGGCGAATTGTACACTATTCCAAAGTCCAATCCTTTTTGTACAGCAAAACAACTGTTTTGACATGTATACATATATTGTATTTAATTTATACTTTAACATATTTAATATGTATTGGTCAACCTGCCATCTGGGGGGTGAGGAGGAGGAGAAAAATTAGAACAAAAGGGTTGGCAATTGTCAATGTTGTAAAACAACCCATGCATATATCTGGTAAATAAAAACTATTAATAATAAAAAAAGAATGAGTCTTGAAAAAAGAGACTAAATAAACCATGGAACTTGAATGTAAAAAAAAAAAAAAAAAAAAAAAAAAAAAAAAGTTCCAGCTTAAAAAGTGTCCCCAACTTAGTTGTAAGCCCACTACTTTCTCAAAGGGCTAGGCTAAGGGCCACAGTACCCCACAGATGCCATGCTGGAGAGATTGTGCTTTTGTGATCCCCATCTCCCCACTTCCCTGTGTGCATGTCAGTCTTCATCAAAAAAACGGATAATCAACGTATGTTCTAATATTCTCAGAATGTAAGCTTGTGATGGGTCTTAGCAACCTATGGAAATGATTTTTCTGCCCTAAGGGAACAGTTGAATGCTTAGTTTTGGAGATGTGAGAAGAAAAACTTGAAACGGTGTAGGCAGTCTGGCAAAGAAGAAATTAGTCCATACTAATCAGAGATACCAACATTTTTTTCATGGAATCCAACAGATATGGGCCGACTACACGAGTACACACCAACACTCTGCCATTAAAGCCAACCACCCAACCAAGACATACCAATTACACAATAATGCTTCCATGAATGGTAACAACAGGCCAATGACCAGTTAGCAACATGCCGATTAGCTGACAACTACTGGCAAACACATTGCCATCACATCCAAGGAATCAGAACTTGCCCTCAGGCAGCTTACTCACTACTGAGCCAAACTATTATTGCTGCTGCTGCTGCTACTTCTACATGGTGTTGAGAGAGTACAATAAGAAATGATAAGCCGCATACTGTCAGGAAAACCCGGGAAGACTTACACTAAGTTAACAGAACAAGGAGAATAGTGAGCTCAGTAATCAGCAAAATTGTAGAGTGAAGAACTGTGAAAGACTTAGCTATTTTGACAATTCTGCAAGACTCATCATGAAAAATGTTCTGCACTTCCGCACCTCAAAAAAACAAAACAACAACAACAAAAAAAACCTGATGGAATCCGGGTGAAGGAAGAAACATGCTTTATATTTTACTTTTCTTTCATTTACTTAATCTGCATGTAATTATGTTTTGTATGACTATAAATTTATCATTTAAATCCAATTGCTTGCCTTTTCAAAGGGTGGAAAGGACAGGGAGGGAAGGAAATAGAGAATTTGTACTTTAAAAAATTTTCAAGGTGAAGTTCAAAAAATGGTTTTACATGTAACAGGGGAAATAAAACATTTAAAAATAATATCTACCTTCTAGATTTGTTTGTGAGGATCAAATGTACTAACATCTGTAAAGTACTTTGCAACTTAAAAAGCTTTAGAAATACTAGCTAGTAGTATGGAACCAGAATAAAGAGTCTTCATTAAGTTAATAAAAGGTATTCGGTTCTGGGCATTAGAAGAATAAAGAGATGGCAAAATATTATAAAAGAAAGGAACCATAAAGTGGTAGAAAGCAATAAACAAATTCAGATGGAGACATTACTCTACTATGCATCAAACTAGTGAAATTGTTCTCATTTCAAAGAATCATCTATGGCAACAATAGGAAACTAAATGCTATAATCTTAAGGTTTTGAGATGAAGCACACACAAGATCTGTCAGATACTTGCACCCTTTACAAGTTATCATTGAATTACTAGCAGGGAAAGGCCCTTTGTAAATGGTAAAGAAACAGACTTTGCCTTTGGAGGTGGGAAGCACTCCTTCCTCTTCTTTCAGAGCCCTTATTTTGTGTTTCTTTTTAGCAGACCAGCTCTCAGACAGTTGTTAGAGTAGGTAGAGAAATTAGAAAGAATTCATGAATTCATCTTTAGAAAAATGTTAGTTTAAAGGTCCTTGACATATTTTCACTTTCTAGGCTCCCTCTACTGTGAACTGAGGGCTTCTTATTGCCAGAACCTAAGCAATCTTAAAGCCCTCAGGAGCTGCCTTCCATTCTCCTCCTCAAGCTCCAGCATCAGATTTTTTAATCTATCATTTTCCTAATTCTCATAAATTACAGGAGAACTTCCAAATATCAATGGAATCATGGAATATTAATGGAATCATGAAAAATCACATTCCATTCCAAAAGTACTTCTCTAACTTTTCCTATTCAATCAACAGTTCTTTAAAAACATACCTTAATCTGGATATGTTTATATGATTTCCTTTCTTTTGAAGTTTTATCCGAAATTAAAGCAACCCTAACTACATTTCTAACCCTCAACATTTCAAACACTACCAAAATAAAATCCCTTGGCAGTCTGTGAAACAAATCAACAACAACAACAACTATCATCCTCCTCCTAGCACTTCTGGCCTTCCACCACTCACTGGGTTCATGCCTAAATGGCTTATTATACAAGAACTTATCACCAGCAGTTTACTTACAATTGAACTGAAATATAGATCATGCTGGTCACTCAGAAACTTCACCAGGAGCATCCTTCAGTTTAGTACCTCAAAAGTGTTTTATCTGGGTTTTTACTAAATGTAAGATCTTTCCCTGCCTACTCAAAATATGAAACTGTTCCCAAACAAGTGAGGTATCATTTTATATCATTCCCAAAGACATTTGAATATTTTTAGTCATATACCACAAGGTTTTATTTATCCAAATCTTATTCATTGGAAAGCTGTTTACATATATATAGATATATTGATATAGATATTGAGACAGATTGATATATATATATATATATATATATATATATATATATATATATATATATATATATATATGTGGTATATTTTAACATATGTTCCTTTTGTTCTTCCTTAGCTCTTAATCATCATCTTTAAGTCACAATATCTTACAGCATCTAATAATTGACTTCAGTCTCTTTTTTTTTTTTTACACAGAAATGAATTCTGTCCTTTTCATCCCAGATTGCAGTGTATCTTCCACTCTGAATGAGTTTCTAAATATCGCATGAAAGTACCTGAATCAGACCTGGGGTCTGCATCTACAGAAGGAGGACCTGAAAGGTGGGATGATGAAGCATCATCCCCCACACTGTGCCCACCAAAAACTCCCTATTGTTCATGCTTTAGAACAAAGAAGTTACAGCTTCAAAAACTCATTTTTTTTTAATGAATTCTTCATAGAAACTACCAAGCTCCTTGAAGGGTCAGCTCAAGAACCACCCATAACAAGACCTTTCTGGATTTTTGCTGGCTGTCAAAGGCCCTCTCTCTCTGTCACCCCAGACTCCAGAAAGTTTCCAGACATCAGTAGCTCAGTACAAGAAAACACGGGAGCCACAGTCAAAAAATAAAGTAAGCCAGCTTTACTGAGTCTTTCTCTGGCTTTCTAGAAAGTCAATGAGACAACCGTATTCCTTACACAACACAAATAACACTGAGTGATTCTTCCCACGCTCTGTGTGCGCTCACCTGGGGAGGAGTTGAAGGCTGTAAGCTCGCTGTCTCTCTCAACCTTTCAATTCCTAATCTACAGGAACAGCCCCCAAAAGCAGGGAAGCCTTGGGTAGCGAGGTCGGGCAGTTGGACCGGCCCAGGTTCAGTGAAGGACTCCTCTCCTCTCCAAAGTCGCTTAGCTGCCACACCTGGGGCTGCCTTACAACAAACAGAATCAAGGGCCTTCCCCGCATTTAGGGTAGAGTTGGAGGCATTTAGTGTTAGGGTTAGAGTCGGGAGTCGGGAGTCGGCAGGCATTTTAGAGTTAGATTTAGAGTTAAAGTGGGGAGGCATTTAGGGTTAGGGTTTCCCCCTCCCCCATAAATCGCAGTATCAGCCATTTAGGGAACTTGGGGAGACTGGCCTCCACTCCCCCACCTCTGCTCCTGCAGCAGAGTCCGGCTTTGGCAGGAAAGGCAAACACTACTAGGAAGAAAGGGTTTAAATCAGATTCATTTCACTCTCAATCACAACCAAAGCCAACTTCTTGCTCCCTTGTCACCACGTTGATCCGAGGATCTTGAGTTGGAAGGGGCTTCAGAGGCAGTTTAGTGCACACTCACACCTGCACAGGCGTCTCGAAACCGTTTCTGCTTGAAATCCTGTTGGGAAGGCGGCCCATGATTGAGGACACTGCCCATCACTTGGGGCTGAAATCTGCTCTTGCCACTTACACTCACTGCTCCTCGGAATTCTTTCTGAGTGTCAGGCTGAACAAGTGGGATCCATCTTAGACTTTTTAACCTTTCAGCTATTTAGAGTATTCCTTGTTGCCCACCGAGTTTTCTATTCTTCAGGAGAAGCAGCCTCAATTCTGTCAACTGATCCTCATTGGGCATGTTCTCCATCCTATTTGTAGCCCTGTATTCCAACTTGTCAATGCTTCTTGAGGATGACCTCCAACTGATCACCGAGAGATAGAAATAACTATCTTGTTTGTCCCTATTCCACTTCCTTGTTGTCTCTTCCAATAGACTATGAGTCACTTCCAAGCAGAGACTCTGTTGCCATTCTTTGTGTTTCCAGTGCCAAGTTCAGTGCCTGACACATAGTAGGCATTTAATAAATGCTTGTTAACTGAGCCTCGTGAATTATGGTGCCTGGAAATGAACACAATATTTCAGGTGTGGTCTGACCAACTCAGGCAATGTTCAACTGGATTATCACTTCTATATTCAAAGAGTGATTATTGGGGCAGCTAGGTGGCACAATGGATAGAGCACCAGCCTTGAATTCAGGAGGACCGGAGTTCAAATCTGGTCTCAGACACTTAACACTTCCTAGCTGTGTGACCCTGGGCAAGTCACTTAACCCCAGCCTCAGGGGGGAAAAAAAAAAAAAAAAAAAAAAAAGAATAGATGGAATTCATTTATTTCGTTGAATGTCCATCTTCTTCCCTGGAAAAAAAGATGCTCATTTTTGCTGGGTAAGTTATTCTTGGCTGCATTCCTTAGCCTTTCAGAATATCATATTCCAGACCCTTTGATCCTTTAATGTGGATGCTGCTAGATCCTGGGTAATGCTTATTGTGGCTATTCCATATCTGAATTGATTCTTTCTAGCAGCTTGAAATATTTTTTTCTTCCTCTGATGGTTCTTGAACTTGGCCACTATATTTCTTGGTGTTTTGATTTTAGGATCCCTTTCATTAGGTGATTGATGAATTTTTTCAATGTCTACTTTACCTTCTGTTTCTAAAACATCTGGGCAGTTCTCTTTGATAATTTCCTGGAAAATAGCATCGAGGCTCTTTTTTTTCATCAGGGAGTCCAATTATTCTCAGATTGTCTCTCCTGCATCTATTTTCCAGGTCTGCTGTCTTCCCAAGAAGGTACTAGAGGTTTTTTTTCTCCATTGTTTCATTTTTCTGGTTTTGCTTGACTGATTCTTGGTGTCTCCTTGAGTCATTCATTCCTATTTGTTTGATTCTGATTTTTAATGATGTATTTTCTTCACTCACTTTTTTATATCTTTTTCTAATTGTCCAATTGAGTTTTTAAGTGAGTATTTTTTTGTTCTGTGGAATTTTTTTCCATTTCGCCAATTTTATTTTTTGGAGAGCTGTTTTCTTTTTCCAACTCACTAATTTTATTTTTCAATGATTTGATTTCTTTATCCATTCTGTTTTTAAATGCATGGGATGACTTCTCCAGACTCTCTTGCCAAGATTCCCTTTCCTTTTTCCATTTCTCTTCTAGCTCTCTTGTGAGAGCCTTTTTGATTTCCTCAATGAGAGTCTTGTGTATTGAGGAGCAGATCATATCCCCCTTTGGGGATTCCTCTGGAGACGGTCTGTTTTTAGTCTCTAGTTTTTAGTCTTTAGGGTTTGAAGTCTGCTCTCTATTCATATAGAAGCTGTCAATGGTTAAGCCCTTTTACATTTTTTGTTCATTTTGTCAGAGCAGAATCAAAGAAAACAAACTGACCAAAATAAATGCAGTTTGCTGTTGGGGGGAGGGGGAGAGGGAATGGGGCTGGATGGTATTAACGGGCTTCCTCTACAGACTGTGGGAGACAGCATTGAGGCACTAACAGGACAGCAATGGTTGGGCTGCATCTGTGCTCTGAGGCTCTGAGGCTCTAAGAATGCTGACTCACTCCCGGATGGGGGAGGGGTGACCTGTCCCGAGAGATGCTACCTTTTCCGGGTTTTATTCTTTACCTCTGGTTTTTACAGCTTCTCTGCTGATCTTGTCTTGCTGCCAAGACAGAATATCCACACTGGGGTAAGCGTTGTTCTGCAGAAACGGCAGAGCAGTGTGAGCTGCCTTGCTCTGGCTACTTGCCCTCAGCCTGCGCCCGATCTATTCGTCCCCTCCCCCGAGCAAAAACAGACCTTTTCTGGCAAATTTCAAAGATGTCTTCTGTTGGTAATTATTTGTTGTTGTTGTTGTTGTTGTTGTTTTCCAGTCAAGCATTAATTCCTATTAATTCATTCCATTAATTCCAAGCTTGTCATGAAATAAATTCTGAGAGAAAACGTGGAGCTCAAGCAGCTGTGTGCCTCCTCTCCGTCATCTTGGCCGGAAATCAGGATGTGGTTCAAGCTCCAAGATCTGGACTCCAATAGGTGGGAGAACCCAAATCATAGTGATCCAGAGTCTCAAGTGGAAAATGGTGTTAGGCAAATGATACCAACCTCCTAAATGAATTCCCAAGATCCTTTTCTGTTAGGTTCTTGCTAAGTGCTAAGTTGGTACTTAACAATTCTCTAGCTCAAAGTTCACACCTTTAGTTCAAACAAGCAAGTTCATTGGTTGAAGTATTTTTCCCACAAGCCCCTGAGTTATCCCACGCCCATTCTCTGGGAGGATAAAAGGAGAAGTTAGAGTCTGGAAAGTGAGTTCTGGATTGGGTCAAGGAGAAGACGCCCCGTGGATTCGCAAGTCCAGTAATTCCATACTTTTGGAGGGGAAGAAGAGGACAGAGAAAAATATTCACAGAGAACAGAAACCTCCCAAAGAAGGATTACAATTGAGAGACAACAGGACCTTTACACTTTTCCACTAAAAACTGAGAACTGTTCCAAATATTTCCATTTGATATGTAGCTCGAGATAGAACTCTCCTCAAGTATAAGGATGTTTTATCACAGGAGATTCATTAAGAGAATATTTATTTTTATTCGTATAGAAGGACTGACTTTACTCCAGGAACTGACCACATTCTTTGGGCAAACATCGGCCTACCATTAAGGATGTTCAATAGTCAACATGTCAGGAAGATGGCCAGTCCTCATAATGCCTCCTAAGATTTATTAGATGGCAAGGAGTGCATTCCAAAGTTCTCAGCAAATAAATTTACACAAAGGTGTGCCTGAGACTTACTGGGATTCCCTACAGATAGAGACAAAGGTCCCTGGGAGCAAAATGACTCCTATCTCCCCAACTAAATTTGGTATTCTTCTCCATGTAGACTGGTATGTTGGGAAAGGGGAAAGATTATAGAGTGTAAACTGGATTTCCCTAGATTTCCCCAAGCTATATGGAGAGAACTGACACAAATTTATAAGAATTGAGGCCATTCTCCAGTTATTAAGTGGTCAAAGGATTTGAACAGACAATATTCAGATGAAAAAATTAAAAACCATTTCTAGTCATATAAAAAGGTGCTCTAACTCACTATTGATCAGAGTAATGTAAATTAAGAGAACTCTGCGGTAATACTCTATCCAGCCCAAATTAATTGGGATCAATGACCTGACTTGACCAAATTACTACTACACCTGATTAATAGGCTTATTGAATATTAAACAACACACCCCAGAAGAGGAGTTTCCCACCATTTTTGAACATGGGACATATGATGGGGGGCATGTTTTATACATATTAAAGGGAAACATGTATCAGAACATGTTTCTGTATCAGAAAGTATCAGAAAGAGCTGTATTGGAAAATATCCAAAAAAAAAAAAAATGTATCAGAAAGATTGTAACCCCAATGAAATGGACCAATCCATTCTCTGAAGGGAGGAACTGCATCACATGATCAAGTATAAAAATTCCCCCATTTCTGTACACTCTTCCTGAAGAGGAGTGAGGCACACTTCTAGACAGAAACATTTAGATTCTTTAAGAATTCTTCTTAAATTCTTCTTTAATAAATTAAATAATAAATTAATAATGAATTATTAAAGATTCTTCTTTAATAAGGTTTCCTGGATATCTGATTTTCAGTGTCAAGAGTGTTACTGTTAACATACTCATGAACCTGAGTAGCTGGGACTGTCCCACCCAAGGAATACAGATGTTAGTGCTTCCTCAGAGAGATGATGATGTATGTTGTATGTTGTAGAGGGAAGGAACTCTGAAAAGGTATGATTGATGTAATTTTACAACAAGATATTAACTCAGTGGAATTGATGAGAAAATGATTGCCTAGTGATAAAATGATTGTCTTATATTCAGTATGATGAATTGATGTAATTGCAATAAAGTATTTAAGAGATCAGACTCAGAAGTCGGAGACTGAGATGTGCAGATGGCTGATGTGCAGACTGCTGACTAGCTGACTAGCAGACAGATAGACTGACAGACTTCTGGCGCAGACTGAGAGACTGAAGGAGACAAAAATTTTGGATTTTATTCCTAACTATTCTCATAGTGATTATTCTGTTGAGACCAAGGCCCATTCAGAGGACCTCCAGAAAGCCAGCCAGAACATTACATTTCCAGAAAGCTAGCAAGAACATTACATTATTTGTTTGTTTGCAATAATCACCACTGTGTTTGTTAATTATGTATTTTGTGCTACTATTTACTTTATCCTACTAGAAACTATACAAATTGTCACCTTTTGTTTCCCCCCCCCTCCAGATTTAAGCCCTGATTTAAGCTCGTTCTGTGAGTCTAAGATAAGGTTCCCTAAGTTGCAGACTAGTGAGTCTACTTTTATTTTCAATTTGATTTTTTGAGTCGCTAAATGGGTAAAGGGAACTGTGTGGCCTCAGTGTTTTTTAAAAACTGAAGTTTTTTACTTCTTTTCTTTTTGTTTTGTTGGAAACTTTGTTTAGAATTGAGGTAGACTTATTGCTTGAAAACCATTATAAGTTTGAGAGTTTTCACTAAAAGTAATCTTCCCAAGGTGCAATTGGCTTTACTTGACTGAGAGGATAATCTATGACTTTGGTCTGTGGATTTTGGAAGGAGGAAGAAGGGCTGCTGGCCTCTATACCAGTTACAGAAAAGGGGACTGGTGGGGAGGTTCTGTAGGCCTTTAGACCCTAAACCTCAAGACATAAGAAATTCCAGAGACCAATCGCTTGATTCTAGTTAAAAAACAAACAAACAAAAACAAAACAAAACAAAAAAACCAAACAAACAAACAAAAAAAAAAACCTTTGAACTCTAATTGGGTCCTTAAGTCTCAAAGGATTGATTTTGACAGTAATTGTTATTGTCAAATAACATTCCTAAGGAGGCAGGTCTCAGGTTGATGGGAAATTATCTTCTTCTACTGACAGATGGTAGTAATTTCTAAGTCCTTCAGTTGAAAGCTTCTCAGAGGAAAGGTCCTTGGGAATTTAGTCCAATTCTTTCAGGGGGAGTTTCTCTGAGTCACTGGGGCTCCTGGTTGGGAATGCTCTCAGGAGAGATGAGATTAATCAGCAGTATCCCTAAGGGATCCCTGTCAGGCAGACTTTTAGCAGCCTGACACAAGAGTGGACTCCCTCTCAGAGTGGGAATAACTAGAGCGAGAGCTAGGATTAGGACTACCAGCCAAGATGGCGGCATGGAGGCAGACAGCTGCTTGAGCTCCTCGTTTTCTCTCAGAACTTACTTCATGACAAGCCTCAGACTTAATGCTTGACCCAGAAAGAAATCCACAAATTATCCCCAAGAGAAGACATCCTTGAAATTCACCAGAAAAGGTCTGTGTTTGCTCGGGGGAGGGTCAATCAGACTGGGCGCAGACTGAAGGCAGACAGCCAGAGCGAGACAGGCAGCTCACACAGCTCAGACCGGAGGGGGAGGGGTACGATCTCTGCCGTTTCTGCGAAAGGGCTTCTGCCCCAGTGTGGATGCTCCATCTTGGCAGCAAGCCAGGAGCGGTGGAGAGGGTGTAAACACCAGAGGTGAAGATTAAAACCCCAGAAAGCCAGTGTCTCTCAGAGCCCGGCCACCCCCAACCCCCACCTGGACTGACTCGGTGCGTTCTCAGAGCCTCAGAGCGCAGACTCAGTACAGTCATTGCGGTTCTGTTAGTGGCTCTCTGCTGCCCTACCCCCAGTCTGTAGAGGAAGCCCATTTACACCATCCAGCCCCATCCCCCCCAAAAACAGACCAATTGTTTCTCTTGTCAGTTTGTTTTCTTCGATTCCTACTCTGACAAAATGAACAAAAAGTTCAAAAGGGCTCTAACCATTGACAGCTTCTGTGTGGAGAGGGAGCAGACTTCAAATGCTGAGGAGACTAAAAACAGACTGTCCCTAGATGAATCCCCTAACAGGGATATGAGTGGCTCCTCAATACAAAAGAATCTCATAGAGGAAATCAAAAAGGCTCTCACAAAAGAGCTGGAAGAGAAATGGGAAAAGGAAAAGGAAGCTTGGCAAGAGAGCCTGGAGAAGTCATCCCATGCATTCAAAGACAGAGTGGATAAAGAAAGCAAATCACTGAGAAACAAGATTAGTGAGCTGGAAAAGGTAAACAACTCCAAGGAAAACAGGATTAGTGAGCTGGAAAAAGAAAACAGCTAAAAAATAAAATGGATAAAATGGAAAAAAATTCCATAGAAGATAAAAACTCAATTGGACAATTACAAAGAGATATTAAAAAAGTGAGTAAAGAAAATACATCATTGAAAATTAGACTGAAACAAGTAGAAATGAATGACTCAAGGAGAAACCAAGAGGTAGTCAAGCAAAACCAGAGAAATGAAACAATTGAAAAGAATGTCAAGTACCTTACTAGAAAGACAACAGACCTGGAAAACAGATCCAGGAGAGACAATTTGAGAATAATCGGACTCTTACATTTATGGCCCTTACTTATCCATGCCTTCCCCATCCATCAGACACACATGTACATGTGACACACCTGCAGTGAACTTGTGTATGTACACAGGAACTCTGATCCATGCCTCAGATTCCCTTTATCCCCTCAAGCAGAACAAGACATCTTCCTGTACATCCTTTGACTTTGTTTTGCTCATGACTGATTCTTCCCCTCATTTATCCTCTTTCTGACTCCCTCCTTTTTCTTCTTCCCCCTTTTCACTGGGGAGTACATTGCACTTTTCCTATGTCATTTATTCTTCCTTCCTTTGACAAGATGGCAGAGGTTCAGATGTCCCCACCCCCTTGTTTGTAGAGATGTCTACTGCAGACCCTCCTTGCCAGAAATAACATTTCCTAGCCCTCCTTTCTCTCTACCCTCTTCCTCACTTTCCCCTTAAGATCATCAAGATGTGACAGAGCCACTTTCAGCTTTATTCTACTTTGATTCTCTCTGTGAGCCCAAAGAGAGGTCTGAGAGGACACATTTCATCTCACCATAATTGAATATAAATAGTTTGTCTTTTCATTTTGAGTCCCTGAGGCTAGTTTATTCTGGATTATTTTTTTGTATATCTCTTCACTTGTGTTTGAACTTCCGAAATTTTCTTCAATTATGTTTGTTTTTTTTTTTTTTTTCCTGGAAGGATTTTCATTAAAGGCCCTTTTCCTTGATAGCATTGTATTTGTTTTTGCTTCATAATTTGCTCTTGGCCATAAGATCATGTCCTTTGCCTTCTGTCAGATCCTATACCAAGTTCCCTGCTCCTTAATGAAAGTTGCTGCCTGTATAGGATCACAGATAGTGGGGGAACTCTGGGTAAGGTATAAGATACTTCAGCCCGTTGGGAACCTGCTGACAACGTGTGGTTTGGCTCCCTACTTCCCTTGGGTGTTCTCACCCTTTCTGAGAAGTTCAGAGGAATGTGACCACCTGTGTTCTACTTGAAGCAAGGGATACTTACATTAAAATGCATTTACATATCAATGGCAGGGTGGCTATAGTTAGCACTTGTTCTGTATAATGTGATGACATAATGGTTCTCTAGTTGGCACATGCTTAGTGCGTTGTAATTATGTAATCCTACTGAGGAATTTTAGGGCTGAGAGGACTGGAAATAAGGACACTCCATCTTTGACTATCCTGGCGGCTGTCCGCCCTCCTTCACTCCTCCACTAAGATCAAGGCTGGGCCCAAGATCCTCCAGAGATCTTATCTAGACATTACAGCTGCCAAATTATGTCTGGCCCTAATGGTGGCTCTTGGGACTTGAACTGGACTGGACTTTCTTTCCAGCAGCCTGCAGGAGGATTCTTCTCATTGACTGGGCAGCTCTGCATTTTGGTGATGATTTCCTGGGAGTTTTCATTCTGAGATTTCTTGCAGGAAGTTGAGGTGGTTCGAGGAAGATGCAGAAAGAAATCTGAGAATTTTTCTCTTGGCCATCAGGAGCTCTACTCATGCAAAAGCATACAGGATAGTCATGGGAGAGACTACTAAGGCTACCAAAGGAAGCTGCCCATATCAACAAATTTTGGCCCTTTGCCAAGCCACCTGGAGCTGGAATGGGATCAAGGACATGGTCTTCTGTGACCTCTAAGATTTTTGAATTAATGGGATGTGCTTTTAACTGTGCAAGATTGTGATAAGAACAGCTGAAAGCACATTTCTAGTGGTATATTTAGGAGAAGAAGTTATAGATAAAATGAAGAGGGGAAATAGGCCCAAGCAGTGGGAAAAAGGAAATGCAGTTGGGAGAGCGGTTGGGTTACCAAGGAAACAGTTTGGAAGAATTCATTAAAGGCATGTGCCATGTGACCCTAGGATGCCAGTTCCATTATACATTCCATAATAAGTCCTTTCTCAGCTTTATCCTAAATTCCACCAATCTGACTGCAGGTTCAAGGGTTGACTCTGACGCTCATAAAGGGAATGACCTTTGGGTAAATCCCTTCTCTGTGTTTCAGTTTCCTCCTGTAAATTGAAGAGGGTTGGACTCTAATTCTAAAAGGGAATTTTAGCTCTATATCTTATGACTTTTGATGACTTAGGAAATGGTGACATTCAAGGATGTAGCTTTGGACTTCACCCAGGAGGAGTGGGGGCTCTTAGGCTCCTCTCAGAAGGAATTGTACAAGGAGGTCATGGTGGAGAATACCCAGAACCTACTCTCCCTGAATAAGAAGTCTACAATCAAAGGGAATACCTTCATTCCCCAGGGTGCAGGATTTGGGGGTGGGGAAGAGAATGGAAAGGGATGGTCTTTGCATTATATGATAGGATTTGGGGATGTCCCTTATTGCTCCTGAAGCTCTCTCTTGCCAATTCCCAGGTCAAAGATTAAATCAGTGTGGAAGCATCTCCAACATGGACATCATCTTAGAAGTTAGACTCTACCTGGAAATGAATTTTGTCTGTCAAAAATCTGAAAACTGCTCAGGCAGCTTTTAAAACCCCAAGACTTTTGTTTTGTTCTTTTTTTTCCAAACCCCACTTACCCCAAAATAGAATGTGCCCCTCATCGATCTCAAAATGATTTTGTGATTACCATATATAAGGGGTGACATGAGTCAAAGCTTACAGGGACGACACATCTTTATTGGATATGGGTTTGGTCATCCGAGGCAAGTTAATGCTTTAGGTCAGGGCTTCATAATGCTTTTCCCCATGTAAGCCCTTTTGGCTTGAGAAAAATTTTACATGAATTTGTAAAAGAGGTAAACTAGACATACAAATCCAACACTTACTGACACTAATCATAATTTCATGACTCCCACATTCAGATGCAGGAATCCATATGGGGTCCAACCTACAGTTTAAGAAGCTGGACTCTACACGGCTCCCAGACCTGGGATCCACACAAACAAAAACCAAGCAGAAGAAGAAGGTCCATAACCCAGATTTTCATATGCATTTGAATGGAAAGCCTCCAGAATCTTTCAGAGTTGAAGGAATAAGAAAGCAGGCTGGGTGAGTCAGGAGGTGGGAGGTGGGAGGCATTTAGGGTTAGGCCCTGGGGAAATCACCAACCTCTTCCCCTAACCTCAAGCTCTCCATAAAAGCAAAGATCTACTTTGTCTACATTGATGTGTGGCTCAGAATGATGAGTGGTTATCACTTAATAAAAAGCTGGAAAGATCCTTAGACGCAAAGCAAAAGTTTATTGTACATTCTTGAGAGAAGCAGGCATCCCTCCCTTCAAGCAAGCACCTTTGGGGACAGGTTTTACACTTTAAATAGTCCCCAACACCCATCCCACCACAGACCCTCATCCTCATCTACAATGCATGATCCACAAATCAATGAACCCTATTCCAACTATCTGACCAGTGAGCCTCTATCTCAATAACAGTAGCCCTTTCCGTAAAACTAGGCCTTGGCCCATTCCCCTTCTGAGTACCAGAAGTTACACCAGGAATCCCACTCCTAACTGGAATAATCCTCCTAACCTGACAAAAAAATTGCTCCTACATCTATCCTATATCATATCTCCCCTTGCCTAAACATAAATATTCTCCTCACCCTCACAATCCTATCTACCATTCTAGGAGGATGAGGGGGACTTACCCAAATGCACCTAGGAAAATCCTAGTCTAATCATCCATTGCTCACCTAGGCTGAAGATGATCAACCCTTCCAGAACTGTCCTAAACCTCATCATCTACATTCTCGACACTAACCACATTCTTAATACTCAACTCCTCAAATGTCACCAAAACCAATTCACTAAATACCTTCCAAAAGCCATTCTTGTTCTCACACTATTACACCTAGGAGGCCTACACCCTTCACAGACTGCACACCCAAATGACTCCTCCTAGAACTGATGGCCAATGGCAACATTACAATAGCAATAATAATAGCCCCATCTGCCCTGCTAAACCTATTCTTCTACATATGAATTATTTTCCATTTTGCTTTTGAATTTGAAGTGAATCTGGAAAGAAACCAGGGATTTCAGGAGCTGGAGCTGAAAGCTGACTGTGTTCCTGGTATAAAGACTGATTTGGGGCCCTACTTCAGAAGTAATCCTTCTGAGGAGAATCATCCCTAACTTTCTTTTATCATCAAAGGTAGTTTGCAAATGCTGAGCTTAGAGATCTTAATGAGTGATGTCTTGTCTCTATCTGACAAAGACCACGTGCCATTATTGTAACTTGGGTCCCTCTTGCCATGTATCACTGGTGAAGGCTTGGGGCCCTTTTGCTACATGTCTTGGTTCTAGGCTTGGGTCCCTCTTTCCATGTGCCATTGGAGCGTGGGTCATTCTTCTTTCAGTCTAGAACCACAATACCACTTTTTTCCCCTAATAAAACAATTACAAAAAATTTCTGACTCATCTACAGAGAACATGGTCAGATCTCCCTCTCTACTGTCTCAACTATCCCAGTCATTATGCAGGGTTGTTATGCCACATTTACTTAAGTTGAGAAAGGCAAATGTATAAATCAGGTGTTAACTCCATTTATGTCTATTATTTTATTTATTTGTTAATTTATTTGTTTGTTTGTTTGTTTGATTTTTGCTGAGGCAACTGGGGTTAAGTGACTTGCCCAGGGTCACACAGCCAGGAAGTGTTAAGTGTTTGAGGCCACATTTGAACTCGGGCCCTCCTGACTTCAGGACTGGTGCTCTGTCCACTGAGAACCTATGTCTATTATTAATCAGAGCTGGAGTAAAGATGATTCTTACCACTTTACTGCTCCTGGGTTATGTATAACCCTTTCTCCATGGGCTTCAGGTTCCCCTCTGGCAGGTTTTTTTACCCTAAACCCTGAGTCACTAATTCCCTCAGGTCTACTCACAGTATTTCCCTGCCCTTCTCTTCCTTTCATGGCCAATACACCCAGGGAAGGACCAAGAGCAGATTCTCTCCCCCGTATTCAATCATTATATTTACTTTCTACCCTATCAGTTTCTTCCACTGGAAAGAAGAGTGTTTTCCAGGCCCTCTGTTCTCCTATGACACACTTCCAAACACCCAGCTCCTCTTGCCCTCTCCAGTATTTCCTCAAGTGTCAGGATATGCAAAAACTTTCTTATTCATTAAGAGATGGTGTAATAGCTCGTTGTGTAAAACTTATAATTGGAGAGAGCTGACTTCAAATCCTGCCTCAGGATAAGTGTGGAATTGCAGAAAAGTTACTCAGTCCCTTGTATTTTCCACCAGCTGCTCTAATGGGGTTGGATTCATGAACATCATGTCTCTGCCCCCTCCAGTCCTCCCTGCCTGTGAGCTTGCTTTTTAGGCACTGTACAATCCCAGGAGTTTGTAAGCTCCTCCAGGATAAGGTTGTCTTTCTTTTTTCTTCTTCTTATTTGAATCCCAGCTTTTCTCACAGTACCTGGTACATAGCATACATGTTTCTATGTAACGGTAGCCATCTCTAGCATGGAAACAGGCAAAGTGAAAGGAAAAAATTGACACGATGATGTTGTTGCGTCTTCGAAAGGAATAGCAATACAGTTTCATGTTCAATCATCTTTTTTATGATCTGGGATCCTGTAAGAAATCACTGTTTGGAATTTGGGGCTATGGAATTCTCCTGAAAGTGCCAAAAGGGATCAGGTGATTCCAGATGAGCCATTTCTTAGACCTTCTTTAAATCTGCAAATATTTATGGGCCTGCTACATAGCCTGGGCTAAGCTGCAGGAACTTAAAGAGATGCAAGGGACATCCCCTGTTCTCATGGAGGCACAGACAGTGCACCAGCAACTATGGAGAAACCCACTGTGGCACTAAGTCACTAATCAGTGAGGATAATAATGCTTTAAGAAAGAGAGCCCAATTGGGGAGGAGGTAGTGAAAATGAAATAAAATAGCTAGCAATGGGGGCAGCTAGGTGGCACAGTAGATAGAGCATCAGCCCTGAATTCAGGAGGACCCGAATTCAAATCTGATCTCAGACACTTAACACTTCCTAGCTGTGTGACCCTGGGCAAGTCACTTAACCCCAGCCTCAGGGGGAAAAACAAAAAGCTAGCATTTATACAGCACTGTGTCATGCTTTGCATTGTCTTACTTTATCCTCAAGAGAACCCAAGGGCTTAGCTGTTATTATTATGACCATTTTCTTGGTAAAGAATCCAACAGTTGTCCTATAACTTGACTAGCAAGGTTTCGAGGTGGGGTTAAAACTCCAGCCTTCCTGATTCAAAGCCCTATCCATTGTGATTGTATTCTGATTTTGAAAAAGATATGATGAAAATGGCCATATATGTATCAGGAAAATAGAAAGAGAAAGAGACAACCTCCTGTTGAGACATAGAAATTCATTTTTTATATTCTACCCAGTCAAAGGGAATTGCTAATTACTGTTTTTAAAAAAATTATATTCCTATTAGCTCATGACAAAAATTGCATAATATTTATATTCTCACAACCTTTGAAAGGATAGCTACTGAAACCCTACAGAATGACAAACACATGTTGCCAACCAATTCCTTTGAGAAACTGCCACATAGACAAAGAGTAACATACCCAGAGGATATATTCAAATTATAAAATAACCTCACACATTTCAATGAATGTCACTTTAAATTCTGTTTTTCTAGAAAGATTGGGGCCTTCCATAATGATTACATGATAGCCTCTCCTGTCTTTGCCTCCTGACCATAGTTTTCAAATAGCCTGCCTGCACTGCTACAGGAATGCAGACCCAGGTAACATCCCAATCAGATGATTAAAGATTTATTGAGATGGGGTTGCTAGGTAACAAGGAGTGAGAGAACTACTCTGGTTCAGTGAGAATGGTACCCAAGGGTCTTTGCAGACCTGTGGCCATTTGTACATGAATGTCCAACCTTCCTGGAATACTGGAAACAATCTGATGTCAAGTTGAAAAGCCAAAAAACTGTATTGCATTTAGAAGCAGTGAGAGTTTGCTGGATTCATTGCACAGTCCTTCTCAGTAGTGTATTGGTGATCATGAGAGATTGAAATCACTGCAGAAAGAGCTGTTGCGATAGAAATGTGCACATCGGGGTTGTCCCAGAGGACACCTGTCTTTATAACTAAATCAGATATTATTTCCCACTTAAGACGCTACTAACACATTTTTGGGTCAGATCCCTTGGATCATTATCTCAATCCTTCAATGGTTTCAAAGGGAAAGGATTGTAATAGTGGAGCATGTACTACCTTTAAATATCACAGGATGATGAACTTATATCACTTATATCTCTTTACAAAAAACACCTGTTACTTTTTGAATATGACCTCAGATAACATAATGAAAGCAAGAAAATTGAAAGTGATCATGTTATGGTTATAGGCAGGATAAATCATGAAATAATTTGAGTGTTTAGTATATATGCACCAAATGACATATCTAAACAAAAGGATTGAAAGAACAAATAATGAAAGGGAAATGGAAAAGTTTGTCACATACTGTAGGCAGAATATGCCCATTCACAAGGTATAACTTCTAGTCTCAGCTTCTGGGATTTGGGCCAAGTCATTCATCCATTCTGAGCTGATGGCCTGAATTGTTCATTTAATGAGAATGAAGGCACTTTTTTTATTGACACACATTTAATGTGAAGTTCCAATGTAAGTGTCCATAAAGCTCCTTAGAATTTAAATTACGTTTGAGATGTGAACTAAATTATGATTTTAAATGATTGTTTCTGCCCATTTAAGATTTTTCTTGTAAAGTTTTTGTGGTCTTTTTCATTTTCTCTTTGCCTAGGAAAAGAGTTTCTCCTCTGCTGATGAAGGAGAGGGGATATTTACATATGTGTGTGTATGTGTTTGTGTGTACACCTGCATCGTGTCTATATTTGTTTTATTGTTCGTTTTCTTTTTCTTTTCTTTGTTTTTGAAAGGAGAGCTCAGACTTGAAATGAAGGAAACTAAAGCAGAGCTAAGCCTTTCTGTGGCAGAAACTCACAAAGATTCATGAGTGATGGTTCCTGTGGCATTACTTGGAGAGAAATTGGTGCAATACATGAGAGAATTCAGCTTAGAGAGAGACATTATGAATGTAACCAATGCGAAAAAAGGGTTTATAAAAAAAGAAACTCTTATTGGACATCAGAGAATCCACATTGGAGAGAAGCTTTATGGATGTAACCAATGTGGAAAATGTTTTATAAAAAAGGAAACCCTTATTGTACATCAGAGAAAACATACTGGTGAGAAACCTTATGAATGTAACTAATGAAGAAAGACTTTTATAAAAAGGGAAGTTTTTACTTTACATCAGAAAATTCACACTGGAAAGATACCTTATTGTTATGGGCCAGAACTCTGAACTTGAAACAAGATGTTAAGTCAGTGGGATTGATAAAGACAATGGTAGTTCAGTACATGTACTCAATCCTTACTATAGTTCTACAAGATTCACACATATGATAAGAGAGCATATAAGCTCAGATAAACTCAGCCAGAATCAGAACTGGAAGACAGAGACCATGGTGGAGGTCCTCCTGCCTCCCCTACAGAAACCAAGGCACATTCAGGAGGACCTCAAGAAGCTGGCGGAGGCAGAGAAGACAAAGGACTGGTGGCAGGAGCTCAAGCTCTTCAGAACCAAGGAAAGAGATAGGCCTCTAAGAAAGCTAACCAGGCCCCAGGAAAGGAGACAAGACTTGAAGGAGACAATAAAGGATTTGTTCTTTAACACCTGGCTGTACTTGTGGTGATTACTGAACTGAAACAAAGGCTGCTTCCAGAGCCCCCAAGAAAATTGAACCAAGAGAACATTACATTTTAGAGAGAACATTACACCTTATGAATATAATCAGTGTGGAAAGACTTTTAGAGAGAAGGGAGCTGTAACTGGATATCAGAGAATCCACACTGGAGAGAAACCTTATGAATGTAAACAATGTGAAAAGGCTTTTAAAAATAGAGGAACTCAGTATACATCTGAGAATTCACATTAAGAGAAAACTTGTGAATGAACCAGTGTGGAATGACTTTGAGCCATAAACAAAATCTTACTGTAATCAGAGAATCCACACTGGAGAGAAACCTTATGAATGTAAGCAATGTGGAAAGTGTCTTAAAAAAGGGGAAGTTTGTGATGGATGCCCAACAGGTAGAGAATTGCTGAATAAGTTATGGTATGTGAACATTATGGAATATTATTGTTCTATAAGAAATGATCAGAGAGGCTGGAGAGAGTTATATAAACTGATGCTAAGTGAAATTGGATTATTTGCCATCTAGGGGAGAGTGTGAGGGGAAGGGAGAGAAAAATTTAGAACACAAGGTTTTGCAAGGGTGAATGTTAAAAACTATCCATATATGTTTTTGGAAAATAAAAAGCTTTAATAAAAAGAAAGGGGGGGATGGGAAGTTTTTACTCTGCATTAGAGAATCCAAATGGAGAGAAGCCTTATCAATGTAATCATTGTGGAAAGACTTTTAGAGAATTTAGAGCTTTCTCTGAACATCAAAGAATCCACACTGACAAGAACCTTATGAATGTAACCAGTGTAAAAAAAAAAATCCTTAATCATAAGAGAGTTCTTACTAAACACCAAAAAATTTATACTGGAGAGAAGCCTTATGAATGTAATCACCGGGGAAATGCTTTTTGAAATGGGGAATCACTCCACATCAGAGAATCCACAGTGGAGAGAAACTTTATGAATGTAACCATTATGGAAAGGGTTTTATAAAAATCTGATTAGTTATTGCCAGATCTGTGAAAAAAGGTAAAAGCATTAAAATAAATAGGAAAATTAATTAGATAGAGAAAAAGATGTGGCAGAAGATGTTGTGGTGTTGATGCTTTTATACTAAGCCTTCTCTAGCCATTACTCTACTGGAGGAGGGAGGGAGAGGAGAGAGCACCCATAGCATCTTAAGCAGAATGGATCTGTTTTCACCTAGTCACCTACTTGAAAGGCAATACAGTGGAATGGAAATATCATTAGATTTGGAATTGGAGGTCACGAGTTGAAATTCTGATTCTGTACCTGTGTGGTCTTAAAAAAGTAATTTAAATTAACTGGGTCTCAGTGCCTTTAGATTAAGTATAGGGTCTCTGTCAGTTCTAAATCCTTTAAAGATTCTGTGAAGCTGAGAAGCTGAAGAGAGACTTGAAGATGAATCCCACCCCTCAATGCTGCTTCTTGCTGGGTTCTCAGCTTCAGATTCATGCTAATAATTGAGATAACTTCACTAAGTCTTCTGGGTGTTTGGCAGTTTGGAGAGGCAGCATGAAATAGGAAATTCTAAACCTTGATCTTTGTTGAGTTAGGAAATTTGCACGTCATTCCTAAATGAACAGCTCTTTCTGTGCAACTACTGAAATAGATTTCTTGCCATATTTACTCAAAAACTGTTTTGTTAAGATGCTTTTAAGAAGGAAAAATTTGGGGACTTCCGGCCAAGATGGCGGCGTGGAGGCAGACAGCTGCTTGAGCTCCTCGTTTTCTCTCAACACTTACTTCATGACAAGCCTCTGACTTAATGCTTGACCCAGAAAGAAATCCACAAATTATCACCAAGAGAAGACATCCTTGAAAGTCGCCAGAAAAGGTCTGTGTTTGCTCGGGGGAGGGTCAATCAGACTGGGCGCAGACTGAGGGCAGGCAGCCAGAGCAAGACAGGCAGCTCACACAGCTCAGACCCGAGGGGGAGGGGTGCGATCTCTGCCGTTTCTGTGAAAGGGCTTTTGCCCCAGTGTGGATGCTCCATCTTGGCAGCAAGCCAGGAGCAGCAGAGAGGGTGTAAACACCGGAGGTGAAGATTAAAACCCTGGAAAGCCAGCGTCTCTCAGAACCCGGCCACCCCCAACCCCCACCTGGACTGACTCGGTGCGTTCTCAGAGCCTCAGAGCGCAGACTCAGGACAGTCATTGCTGTTCTGTTAGTGGCTCTCTGCTGCCCTACCCCCAGTCTGTAGAGGAAGCCCATTAATACTATCCAGCCCCATCCCCCGCAAAACAGACCTACTTTTTCTCTTGTCAGTTTGTTTTCTTTGATTCCTACTCTGACAAAATGAACAAAAAATTCAAAAGGGCTCTAACCATTGACAGCTTCTGTGTGGAGAGGGAGCAGACTTCAAACACTGAGGAGACTAGGAACAGACTGTCCCCAGATGTAGCCCCTGGGAGGGATATAAGCTGCTCCTCAATACAAAAGAACCTCATAGAGGAAATCAAAAAGGTTCTCACAAGAGATCTGGAAGAGAAATGGGAAAAGGAAAGGGAAGCTTGACAAGAGAGCCTGGAGAAGTCATCCCATGCATTCAAAGATAGAGTGGATAAAGAAATCAAATCATTGAGAAACAAGATTAGTGAGCTGGAAAAGGTAAACAACTCCAAGGAAAACAGGATTAGTGAGCTGGAAAAGGTAAACAACTCCAAGGAAAACAGGATTAGTGAGCTGGAAAAAGAAATCAGCTCTCTAAAAAATAAAATGGATAAAATGGAAAAAAATTCCATAGAAGATAAAAACTCAATTGGACAATTACAAAGAGATATAAAAAAAGTGAGTGAAGAAAATACATCATTGAAAATTAGACTGGAACAAGTAGAAATGAATGACTCAAGGAGAAACCAAGAGGTAGTCAAGCAAAACCAGAGAAATGAAACAATTGAAAAGAATGTCAAGTACCTTACCAGAAAGACAACAGACTTGGAAAACAGATCCAGGAGAGACAATTTGAGAATAATCGGACTCCCTGAAAAATGGGAGGAAAAAAAGAGCTTGGACACCATTTTCGAGGAAATTATCAAAGAGAACTGCCCAGACATTCTGGAAACAGAGGGTAAAATAGACATTGAAAAAATTCATCGATCACCTACTGAAAGGGACCCTAAAATCAAAACACCAAGAAATATAGTGGCCAAGTTCAAGAACCATCAGACAAAGGAAAAGATATTGGAAGCTGCTAGAAAAAAACAATTCAGATATAGAGGATCCACAATAAGGATAACCCAGGATCTAGCAGCGTCCACATTAAAAGAACGCAGGGCCTGGAACATGATATTCCGAAAGGCTAAGGAACTTGGTATGCAGCCAAGAATAGCTTACCCAGCCAGAATGAGCATCATTTTCCAGGGAAGAAGATGGACATTTAATGAAATAAATGAATTCCATCTATTTTTGATGAAAAAACCAGACCTACATAAAAGGTTTGATCTTCAAATACAGAACTCAAGAGATTTCTAAAAAGGTAAAAAGAAATCTTGAGAACTATACTTCTGTCAAAAAAATATGTAAAGAACATATGTACAATTTGTCTTAGAAACTAGAGGTGAAAAGGAGATTATATCATAAAAAAGTGTAAAGTGGTGGTACTACATCTCATGAAGAGGCAAAGGTAACCTATTATATCTGAGAGAAAGAAAGGAGGGAGATGAACATAGCGTGTATCAATAGACATATTCGATTTATGGTGAAACTTCTTCCACTTCATTGAAAAGTGAAAGGGAAGGAGTAAGCTAAGGGGAAGGGAATACAGTAATTTCGAGGAAAAGGGGTAAAATAAGGGGAGGATCTTTAAGGTGGGGGAGGGATCCTAAAAAGGGAGGGCTGTGAAAAGCAAGTGGTGTTCACCAGTTTAATACTGGATAGGAGGGTAAAAGGGAAGGAAAGGGGAAAAGCATAAGCAGGGGTTAATAGGATGGCAAGCAATATAGAATTAGTCCTTCTAACCATAAATGTGAATGGGGCAAACTGCCTCATAAAGAGGAAGCAGTTAGCAGACTGGATTAAAAGTCAGAATCCTACTATATATTGTTTACAGGAAACACACCTGAAACAGGGTGAGACATTCAAACTAAAAGTAAAGGGGTGGAGCAGAATCTATTATGCTTCAGGCAAAACCAAAAAAGCAGGAGTAGCCATCCTCATCTCAGATCAAGCAAAAACAAAAATTGATCTAATTAAAAGAGATAAGGAAGGGCATTATATCCTGCTAAAGGGCAGCATCAATAATGAAGCAGTATCAATATTAAACATATATGCACCAAGTGGTGCAGCATCTAAATTCTTAAAAGAGAAATTAAGAGAGCTGCAAGAGGAAATAGATAGCAAAACTATAATAGCGGGAGATGTCAACCTTGCACTCTCAGAATTAGATAAATCAAACCACAAAATAAATAAGAAAGAAGTCAAAGAGGTAAATAGAATACTAGAAAAGTTTGATATGATAGATCTTTGGCGAAAGCTAAATGGAGACAGAAAGGAATATACTTTCTTCTCAGCAGTTCATGGAACCTATACAAAAATTGATCATATACTAGGGCATAAAAACCTCAAAATCAAATGCAGTAAGGCAGAAATAGTAAATGCATCCTTTTCAGACCATAATGCAATCAAAATAACATTTAATAAAAAGCCAGGGGAAAATAGACCAAAAAATAATTGGAAACTAAATAATCTTATACTAAAGAATGATTGGGTAAAAC
Source organism: Sminthopsis crassicaudata (assembly GCF_048593235.1). NCBI lineage: Eukaryota > Metazoa > Chordata > Mammalia > Dasyuromorphia > Dasyuridae > Sminthopsis > Sminthopsis crassicaudata. The sequence continues at coordinate 756,818,113 of NC_133617.1, read as the reverse complement.
AGCAAGTCATAGACATAATTAATAACTTCACCCAAGAAAATGACAATAATGAGACATCATACCAAAATGTGTGGGATACAGCCAAAGCAGTAATAAGGGGAAGTTTTATATCTCTACAGGCCTACTTGCATAAAATAGAGAAAGAGAGGGCCAACGAATTGGGCTTACAACTAAAATTGCTAGAAAAGGAACAAATTAAAAACCCCCAGACAAACACAAAACTTGAAATTCAAAAAATAAAAGGTGAGATTAATAAAATTGAAAGTAAAAAAACTATTGAATTAATTAATAAAACTAAGAGTTGGTTTTATGAAAAAAAACCAACAAAATAGACAAACCCTTAGTAAACCTGATTAAAAAAAGGAAATAGAAAAAGCAAATTGATAGTCTTGAAAATGAAAAGGGTGAACTCACCACTAATGAAGAGGAAATTAGAACAATAGTTAGGAGCTACTTTGCTCAATTTTATGCCGATAAATTCGATAACTTAAATGAAATGGAAGAATACCTTCAAAAATATAGCTTGCCCAGATTAACAGAGGAAGAAGTAAGTAGTCTAAATAGTCCCATCTCAGAAAAAGAAATAGACCAAGCTATTAACCACTTCCTAAGAAAAAGTCCCCAGGACCAGATGGATTTACAGGTGAATTCTACCAAACATTTAAAGAACAACTAACTTCAATGCTATGTAAACTATTTGAAAAAATAGGAATTGAAGGAGTCCTACCAAATTCCTTCTATGACACAGACATGGTACTTATACCAAAACCAGGTAGATCAAAAACTGAGAAAGAAAACTATAGACCAATTTCCTTAATGAATATCAATTCTAAAATCTTAAATAAGATATTAGCAAATAGACTTCAGAAAATCATCCCCAGGATAATACACTATGATCAAGTAGGATTTATACCAGGAATGCAGGGCTGGTTTAATATTAGGAAAACTATTAGTATAATTGACCATATTAATAATCAAATTAATAAAAACCATATGATCATCTCAATAGATGCAGAAAAAGCATTTGATAAAATCCAACATCCATTCCTACTAAAAACGCTTGAGAGTATAGGAATAAATGGACTATTCCTTAAAATAATAAGGAGCATATATTTAAAACCTTCAGTAAACATCATATGTAATGGTGATAAACTAGAACCTTTCCCTGTAAGATCAAGAGTGAAACAAGGTTGACCACTATCACCATTACTATTCAATATAGTACTAGAAACTCTAGCCTCGGCAATAAGAGCTGAGAAAGAGATTCAAGGAATTAGAGTAGGAAATGAAGAAATCAAATTGTCACTTTTCGCAGATGACATGATGGTATACTTAGAGAACCCCAAAGACTCTGCTAAAAAGCTATTAGAAATAATTCAGAATTTTAGCAAAGTCGCAGGATACAAAATAAATCCACATAAATCCTCAGGATTTTTATACATTACCAACACAATCCAACAGCAAGAGATACAAAGAGAAATTCCATTCAAAATAACAGTCGATAGTATAAAATATTTGGGAATATATCTACCAAAGGAGAGTCAGGAATTATATGAGCAAAATTACAAAACACTTGCCACAAAAATAAAGTCAGATTTAAATAATTGGAAAGACATTCAGTGTTCTTGGATAGGCCGAGCGAATATAATAAAGATGACAATACTCCCCAAACTAATCTATTTATTTAGTGCTATACCAATCAGACTCCCAAGAAACTATTTTAATGACCTAGAAAAAATAACAACAAAATTCATATGGAAGAATAAAAGGTCGAGAATTGCAAGGGAACTAATGAAAAAAAAGTCAGAGGAAGGTGGTCTAAGTGTACCTGATTTAAAGCTATATTATAAAGCAACAGTCACCAAAACCATTTGGTATTGGCTAAGAAATAGACCAGTTGATCAGTGGCATATGTAACGTGCTCTCCTGGCAGTTACAATTACTAGTCTGTCCTAGACCCACCAGAGTACCTTTGACCACTGTCCTTTGCAGTGTGAGCTCTACCCGGCTCGCCTCCTCTGAGGCCTTCTAAGGTCTCTGGCCACAATCTCTTGAATCTATAGCTTAGTAACCGGTAGCGCACTCAAGAACAACCACATGTAATCTTAAAAGCCTTTATTATACCTACTCACATAATGCCCTAACTGATGCCCTGACTTGTTGGTTCCCTGGTGAACACCTGGTCAGAAGACCCATGTGTTCACTACCAAAACCCTTACCTCTTTTGGCTACCCATCTTGGCTTGGCCACCCAGGCTAGGGAGCCAGGGTGAACAGCACGAGGTTAAAGAGGGCGGTTGCTGCCTGCAGTGGGCTTACATAGGGCCTGTGAGGTCACACACACAGCCAATCAGCGAGAGAGTCACCCATTACAAAACTATCTCAATATGGCCAGGATCCCGCCCAAGGGCAGTCCTAATAGCCACAGAAATTACTTCTGGGCCTCAATCTCCCGATGCACTGTGTCCGCCCATTTAAAGGGCCCTTACAATTCCCTTTCTCTTGTTTTGCGGGAACCGCACATCTCACCAAGCTAAACTTTTAGCACCAGCTATAGTTCACTTGATCCATGAGATGACAGTGTGTTATGCCCAAGGAGGTACAAAGCAGCAGATCAGTAAACAGAAGTATGACAATGAGAACCAGGCTCAACAGTGGCCCAAGTATTCAACCCATTCATCAAAGTTATACTCGAGATAATAAGCCAAAGAGGTTGGATGCCAATGAGGTAGGATGTCAACACTGAGGTGGGAAGTCAACAAGGTAAAACATCACAATTCTAGTTAACAAATATCAGTAGGTAGGTTGTCACAATTCTAGTTTCTTACAATTTTCTGTTGCACTTTTCACACTCCTAGAACAATTCTAGCTTATCACAATTCTCAATTGCACTTGTCACAATCCTAGAGCAATTCTAGTTTCTCACAATTCTCAATTGCACTTTTCACAATTCTAGAACAATTCTAGTTTCACAGGTGCACATAAGCAGTCATGTCCAGTAACATTGTCTCAATAACAATGGCAGGTGGGTGTGTTGGTTTTTCACCCACTAATTTAAAAGCATAGTCCTTCAATAGAAAGCATAGGGCAAAGCCTCTTCCCAGGCCACCATATGGCAAGTGGCCACGGGAGAAGCAAGCAGGCCCATTGTCCATTTACAGTCTTTATATTGTGTATCACCCAAAACAGTCCATTTCAGCTGCAACACTGGAACTGTGTCTGGTGTCTCTGGTGTTCCGGTCAGGAGGGGCATCGCTGCCATCAATGTCTGAAGGGCTGCTGACATCTGGCTGGTCTCTCTGGACTGTTGTCTGGTCCTTCTCTTGGATCCCCAGGTTACAAATGTCTCTGGTGGGGATGAACTCTGCTGCTGGATCTGCACCTAGGAAGGAATGTCCCCGGGGCCCAACTTGGGCCTTTCCAAATGCCATCCAGGCCTTTCCACATCACAGTGGAAACAAAGTTGTTGGCAAAAAGATTAACAAGTCAGACAAAAGTCAGTCTGTCACTTAGCTGCACTTTCTGTGTATGCCCGAAGTGCATTGCTAAGGTAAAATGCAAAGAATTTAAAAATGTAAAACCAAAATAGATTAAAAATATAAAACCAAAATAACTTTAAAATGTAAAATCAAAAATGTTTAAAAATGTAAAATCAAAATTTAAAAATTGTAAGCAATCACATATCCCAAAATTCCCTTCTCTTATTTAGAAGAGAAGATCTTGGGGATAGTCTGTGCAGTAATGACTTTACTAGAACACTCGGCTATATCCCTGAATTCTTTTGCCTAAAAATCAAAGTTTGAGTTTCTGATACCGAATTGTACTCTAGGAGTGTGAATCAATAAATCTGATATTACTTTTCCTCCTGGGTCAAAGATCACACACTGTCTATTTATTCTAGTGATTAAAACAACAATTTTCCAACCCATTCTAGACATAAACACTGTTTTATAAGTACCCGTAGGGGGTTGGGAAATCAAGCTCACCTGTGGAAGTGGAAAATCCACGAGGTAAGAAAAGAGGAGTTCCAACTCTCCAAAGACGATCCTAGCAGTTTTACAAGTATAAAACTCCACTCTCTCTAACTGCAAGATCTTGTCCCTGTAAGGTTTCTTAGAAATTAACTGAACTGTATTTTTAAAACTTTTCTGATTATACTCAATACCCCACAATTCCTTTTTGCCTTGGGGCATAAAGCCTACTCCTGTCTTTTGAAATGAAGACACAGGAGTTTTGAATGGATTAATGGGCAGTGCTGATGGTATTATCGCCCTTCCTTTTCCTCCTCCCCCTTCTCCCTTGGCCCAAGAAGGTGAGGCAGAGGGAAGAATTGGAAAATTCCCCAAAGGCTGATTTAAAATCAAACCTGAGCTTTGCACATAAAAAGAACTAAACTTCTTCTCAATGAAAGAGTAATCAATAAATTCCTTAAAACAACAATGCAGGAGGTAAACCAACAAAATGCTAAGAAGAATTTCTACAACTGAAGTCCATGTGGTTCGTTTATTTCCTTCCTTAATTTCAGCCACTGGTTTGAACTCTTCCTGTTCTATCTGTAGTAACCTAGCTTTTTCTTCTTTCTCTAGCTCAATCTGTAGTTTAACCTGCAATTCCAGCAACTCTTGCTGTGGCATTTTATACTCTATACTGTCATACATACGCATTAGCTCTAGGTTGCTCCCTCTCCGAGCTATATTTACTGGGTGTGGGGATAGCCTTCTGGGAGCTTGATTACAAGCTTCCTGCTGTTCTTCAGTGGTGATCTTTGTTAAAAGATCTTCCATCTGGCTCTTTAACCTCTTTATATAATAAGCATTATGTTCACCTGTGTCCTTGAGTCTGATCCCAGAGTTACCTGGGTCCATATTGCTTCTCTGTCTTCCCTCTTAAGTGGCGTTTCTACCGGATCTTTCAGAATCTTAATTCTGAATATTAAATATTTTCAAAACCTGATAATTCCTGATGCGTCCACGTTGAGCGCCATTTGTAACGTGCTCTCCTGGCAGTTACAATTACTAGTCTGTCCTAGACCCACCAGAGTACCTTTGACCACTGTCCTTTGCAGTGTGAGCTCTACCCGGCTCGCCTCCTCTGAGGCCTTCTAAGGTCTCTGGCCACAATCTCTTGAATCTATAGCTTAGTAACCGGTAGCGCACTCAAGAACAACCACATGTAATCTTAAAAGCCTTTATTATACCTACTCACATAATGCCCTAACTGATGCCCTGACTTGTTGGTTCCCTGGTGAACACCTGGTCAGAAGACCCATGTGTTCACTACCAAAACCCTTACCTCTTTTGGCTACCCATCTTGGCTTGGCCACCCAGGCTAGGGAGCCAGGGTCAAGAGCACGAGGTTAAAGAGGGCGGTTGCTGCCTGCAGTGGGCTTACATAGGGCCTGTGAGGTCACATACACAGCCAATCAGCGAGAGAGTCACCCATTACGAAACTATCTCAATATGGCCAGGATCCCGCCCAAGGGCAGTCCTAATATCCACAGAAATTACTTCTGGGCCTCAATCTCCCGATGCACTGTGTCCGCCCATTTAAAGGGCCCTTACAGGCATAGGTTAGGTTCACAGGGCAAGATAGTGAATAAAAATAGCAATCCAGTGTTTGACAAACCCAAAGATCCCAAATTTTGGGATAAGAATTCATTATTTGACAAAAACTGCTGGGAAAACTGGAAATTAGTATGGCAGAAACTAGGCATGGACCCACATTTAACACCACCTACTAAGATTAGATCAAAATGGGTCCAAGATTTAGGCATAAAGAACAAAATCATAAATAAATTGGAGGAACATGGGATGGTTTACCTCTCGGACTTGTGGAGGAGGAAGGAGTTTGTGTCCAAGGGAGAACTAGAGACCATTATTGATCACAAAATAGAACATTTTGATTACACCAAATTAAAAAGTTTCTGCACAAACAAAACTAATGCAAACAAGATTAGAAGGGAAGTAACAAATTGGGAAAACATTTTTACAGTTAAAGGTTCTGATAAAGGCCTCATCTCCAAAATATACAGAGAATTGACTTTAATTTATAAGAAATCAAGCCATTCTCCAATGGATAAATGGTCAAAGGATATGAACAGACAATTTTCAGATGATGAAATTAAAACTATTTCCACTCATATGAAAGAGTGTTCCAAATCACTATTGATCAGAGAAATGCAAATTAAGACAACTCTGAGGTATCATTACACACCTGTCAGATTGGCTAAGATGGCAGGAACAAATAACGATGAATGTTGGAGGGGCTGTGGGAACACTGGGACACTGATGCATTGTTGGTGGAGTTATGAAAGAATCCAACCATTCTGGAGAGCAATCTGGAATTATGCCCAAAAAGTTATCAAAATGTGCATACCCTTTGACCCAGCCATACTACTACTGGGCTTATACCCCAAAGAACTACTAAAGAAGGGAAAGGGACCTGTGTGTGCCAAAATGTTTGCGGCAGCCCTTTTTCATAGTGGCTAGAAGCTGGAAGATGAATGGATGTCCATCAATTGGAGAATGGTTGGGTAAACTATGGTATATGAATGTTATGGAATATTATTGTTCTATAAGAAATGACCAACAGGAGAAATACAGAGAGGCTTGGAGAGACTTACATCAACTGATGCTGAGTGAAAGGAGCAGAACCAGAAGATCATTATACACTTCAACAATGATACTGTACGAGGATGTATGCTGATGGAAGTGGATTTCTTCAACATAGAGAAGAGCTAATCCAATTCAAATTGATTAATGATGGACAGAACCAGCTACATCCAGAAAAGGAACACTGGGAAATGAATGTAAACTGTTATTTTTACCTTCTGAATCCCATTCTTCCTGTGCAACAAAAAATTCGGTACTACACACATATATTGTATCTAGAATATACTGTAATATATTTAACATATATAAGACTGCTTGCCATCTGGGGGAGGGGGTTGGGGGAGGAAGGGAAAAAATCTGAATAGAAGTAAGTGCAAGGAATAATGTTGTAAAAAATTACCCATGCATATGTACTGTCAAAAAAAATGTTATAATTATAAAATAAAATAAAAATTTAAAAAAAAAAAGGAAAAATTTAAACTCTGAGGTTACACTTTACATCCACTAATGTGACAATAATGATGCCAGAAGTTGGAAATATTGTTGTGGGGGGTGAAGCTATATAGAATTAGAGACATAGTAATACAATATATGTAGGTATGAATTGGTCTAATTGTTTTGAAAAGTCATTTGGTATTCTGATTTATTAAAAGGGGATCAAATGCCCATGTTCTGTGACACAGAGACCCCACCACAAGGCATGAAGTTAAGGGAGAGAAAGGTAGATGCAAAAGAGAAATAAAATAGATGCTCTTCAGTTGGAGAATGTTTAAACAAATTGTGGTAGTGAACAGATTGTAGTACTTTTGTGTCATAAGAAGCTGTAGATAGGGGCAGCTAGGTGGTGAAATGGATAGAGCACCGGCCCTTCAGTAAGAATGACCTGAGTTCAAATCTGGTCTCAGACACTTAACACTTTCCTGGCTGTGTGACCCCCGACAAGTCATTTAACCCCAATTACCTCAGCCAAAAAAGAAGGAAGAAGAAAAAGAAGAGGAGGAGGAGGAGGAAGATATGTAGATATATAGAATTCAGAGAAGCATGAAGATGAGCAGCAGCTAGGTGGTGTAGTGAATAGACCCTGGGCCTGGAGCCAGGAGGACCTGACATCAAATCTAATCTCTGACACTCACTAGCTGTGTGACATTGAGCAAGAAAAAATGATATGGAAATGGTCTTAAAGTAGCCACTCATAGCTTACTTCCCTTGAGGAAGGCAGTTTCCAAACCAAGAATTCACTTTTCCATTGAAATCATACAAGGGCTTTGTTATGAGTTACAGGCAGCATGGAGAGTGGGGCATTTGTTTCTTTTACTAGAAAATGTATGACTGGATCCCAGACATCTCCTCATTTTTTCCTTTTGTTAGCATCTAAGCATGATTCGTTGGTAAAATCTCTCTCTCTTTTTTTTTTTTGTTTTTTAAGAGCAACATTTGTATTCATCACTAGTGTCATCAGTAGTGATAAATTAGTATTCAAGGTATTTATGAAGAATATAATGATAATATTTTGTTCTTTTATTTTTGCTCCACAAAGAGAAAACACATAAAATTGTATCCAATGAGGCACAAAGGGAAAATGAGAGCAAGTTCAGAAAAGTGACAAAAGTTCATTCTGTTCCCACTTTAAGTAAAACATGTCAGTTCGGGGAAGCCGAATTAAGCTGCCATTATATGGTCTGATAATTAGTGAAGGGTTAGGGTTTGTTCATAACATGAACAAAGGTAGAAAATTTCATACATGTGCACACACATACACTTGCACGTATGAAAGTAATATAGTGTAATGGATAAAGCACTAAACATTGAATTCAGAATCCAATAAATTTTAGCTCAACAGACACTTGCTAAAATACTTATAAAATATCAGGTATACTTGGCATTAAGGATCCAGAGACAAAAATTAAAACTCTCTACCTTCAAAAAGCTGACATTCTTCTTCTGGGGAAAGTGAAAACATGTATACATGTAAATAAATACAAAGTTAATGAGGGAGTTTCTTTTGGGGGGAGAGAGAATGTGGTTGGTACTAAAGACTGCATATATCAAGGAAGGACACATATGAAAAATGGCCCTTAGGCTGAGCCTTAAATGAAGCTGTAGCTTACCAGATTTAGAAGTGAAAAGAGAGAAGAATTCATATATGTGGCACATGGTACCAGGATAATGGTGACAGGAGATGGAATGCTGTGAAGAAAGGTCAAGGTTCATATCCAACTTCTGACTATTTTGTGTGATAAAGTATGAAGGTCCGGGCTAGCTCCTCTGAAGGAGCTCTGTTATCCTAACAATAAAGGGCAAAACCAATAACCTCTCTGAAAATTGGGCAAGCTTCTGAGATGCTAAGTCACTGACATTATATTCTGCATACTCATGGTAGGAATTCCCATATTAACAAAAGCACAGTTTCTTTGAATGTGTGGGGCAAAGCCGTAAAATAGACTTACATACACATCCATGTGGGTTGTTGTCCTTTGTGCTTGAAGAGAATCAAGATGACATCTCTGTGTTGGGGGCAGGGTAAAGTGTAAGCCAGCTATGGCTGATCCACCCAACATAACCTCGTATGAGTCTGTCACGGTTGAGCACAAATGGTCTATATGAATATTTGGAGTGGACTTGGCTCTAAATTTGTGCAGCAGTACTTTTGATTACTGCAATTCTGCTTTGCTCACGGACCACTGCACCTTCTTTGATGCACACATGCTGCACTGGGTAGTTCCTGTACAATGTCTCTCATGACTCATAATTGATTACAAAGTTCTTCAGAAAGACCTTGAGAATGTCCTTGTATCATTTTTCTGAGCACTCTGTGAATCCCTGCCTTGTGCAGGGAAGGCCTGAGAAAAGCTTTATGCAGAAGATGCAGCTTTAGTTACGATTTGAAGAAGCAAGGGGAATTTGGGAGATGGAAAAAGGAGGGGATTATTAAATTATTAACCATTATTAAAATACAGGCATGGGGGACAGACAGTGAAAAAGCTAGGAGTCAGGAGATAGACACTACCATGCAAGGAACAATGAGGAGGTCCGTGTCACTAGATCAGTCACAGGTCACAAGTCTAAAGATTGAACCCAGGACCAAGTTTCTGATCAGTCACAGGGTACATGAAGCAAAGAAAGGTATAAAAAAAAGCTGTAAAGATAGGCATGAGCCAAGTTATATAGTGATTTAAAAGCCAAGTAGATTTTATTGAATAGGTGAGGTGAAGCTCAACAGGGCAAGGAAATTCTTGATGTAACAACTCTAAATATTTTTCCTTTCTCCAGATGTCCCAAACTTGGTATAACACTAAATATTTGAATGACTTTAGATATCTCTGAATGAGGTAGAGGTATAATGGAGGTCATAAGAGAACTGTTTTGACTATTTTTGGGCTCAGATGTGTGTTTTCTTCACTTTCTTTGGGATGAAATAAAGCCTATTCTGTATTTGATGTATTGTTAGCCCTGGTGCTTACATGGGAGCTAAGGATCCTTTTCCCCTCTTAATGGAGACAGAGTTACTGATCAGAAATTATGGAGAAGCCTAAAGATTGAACCCAGGACTAAGTTTCTGGGCCATATGTTAAAAACTACATATAGGGGCAGCTAGGTGGTGCAGTGATAGAACACCAGCCCTGAAGTCAGGAGAACCTGAGTTCAAATCTGCCTCAGACACATAATACTTCCTAGATGTGTATCCCTGAAAAAGTCACTTAACTCCAATTGCCTCAGCAGGAAGAAAGGAAGGAAGGAAGAAAGAAAGGAAGGAAGAAAGAAAGAAAGAAAGGAAGGAAGGAAGGAAGGAAGGAAGGAAGGAAGGAAGGAAGGAAGGAAGGAAGGAAGGAAGGAAGGAAGGAAGGAAGGAAGGAAGGAAGGAAGGAAGGAAGGAAGGAAGGAAGGAAGGAAAGGAAAGGAAAGGAAAGGAAAGAAAGGAAGGAAAGGAAAGAAAGGAAGGGAAGGAAGGGAAGGAAGGGAAGGAAGGGAAGGAAGGAAAGGAAGGAAGGAAAGGAAGGAAAGGAAGGAAGGAAGGAAGGAAGGAAGGAAGGAAGGAAGAAAGGAAGAAAGGAAGAAAGGAAGGAAGGAAGGAAGGAAGGAAGGAAGGAAGGAAGGAAGGAAGGAAGGAAGGAAGGAAGGAAGGAAGGAAGGAAGGAAGGAAGGAAGGAAGAAAAGTATATACTTTCTGCAGCTGTTTATGGATGGGTAATGTGCAGGCCTAGGAACAGAATACTTTGTATTCCATTTGGGAAATGCACATGGCCCCACATTGCTACCTGACACCAAAACCAACCTCTTTAACTTGAATATTCTCATAGAAATACTTTCTAATCCTAGATCACTGAACACTGTAATCTTTAAGGAATTCAAATTATAGGTGAACCAATGAATGAAGGAAAGGTATATGATGGGTGGAAGCAGGCTACAGCATGTTTCAACTTCTTGCATGTGAGAGATAGTGGCAAATACAGCATCCCGAGAATGTACAAGTGGAGGAAAAAAGAGCTATTACAATTCCGTAATAAGAGCAAAGGAAGAAAGTCAGCTTTTCTGCTACCCTGACACTAAGAGAACGTCAAAGACAACGTAGCCATCCCTGTATGCACTGATCCCAGGTAAGCTATTTATAAAAGGATTTGGGAAAGAGTCTCAAAGTGATGAAAAGATATGGATGAATTGTGATTTACAGCATTGGAATGTGTGCATTGAGAAAACCAGAGATTATCAAGAGCAAAGGTGTCTACTAGAAATAGGAGGGGAACACTAATCTGCATAAGGATCCCTACAAATCTATAAATCGGTTTAGTTTTAAATGTAATTGTACCTCCTTATTGTATTTTTATTCATTTTGTTAAATATTTCCCATTTACATTTCAATAAAGTTTGGGCTAAAGGAGAGGGAGAAAGAGGGAGAGGAGGGAGAGAAGAAGAGGAGAAGGAGGGGGAAGAAAAGGGGAAGGGAAAGGGGGAGGGGAGGAGGAGGAAGAAGAGAAAATTGACATGCTAAATAATGATTAACATTAATAATAGCTAGCATTTACATAGCACTTTAAGGTTTGCAAATTTCTTTTCTGCATTATAATGATAGCCTTTTAATTGGTCTTTTAACCCCTAGTTTATCCATTCCAATCCATCTTCCACTTAGCTACTGAAGTGATGTTCTTCAAACCTAGGTCTGATGATATCTCTTCCAATTCCCAGGCACACAAGACACTCAACACATTACTCATGAATTTCCTATTAGCTGTAGGATTAAATATGAAATATTTTGACTAGTATTTAAAGTCTGGCCCTTTCTTATCTTTCTGGCATTCTTAGACTTTTTACTCTCCTCCATACATTCTATAGCTTTATGCTTATTTGGCGTTCCTCCCACTCACATTCTGTCTTTCATTGCAGCCTTGCATTGCCTGTCTGCCTTCCCTGGAATGCCCTCCCTCCTAAATTCCACCCCTTACTTCCCCTGGCTTCCTTCACATTCCATCATCTGCCTTCCTCATCTCCCCTTGTTTGTGTTCTTAGTGCCTTCCTTCTGAGATTATGTTAAATATATCCTATGTGTGTGTTTAGTTCTTTTCAGATTTGTTATTAAAATTTGAAGTCCTTCAGTAAATTAGTTTGTTTTAAATTAAAGTGTTTGACTATGCTCAAAAAGTTGTCAAACTGTGCATACCCTTTGACCCAGCAGTGTTACTACTGGGCTTATATCCCAAAGAGCTCTTAAAGAAGGGAAAGGAACATGTATGTGCAAGAATGTTTGTGGCAGCCCTCTTTGTAGTGGCCAGAAACTGGAAACTGAGTGGATGCCCATCAATTGGAGAATGGCTGAATAAATTGTGGTATATGAATATTATGGAATATTATTGTTCTGTAAGAATGACCAACAGGATGATTTCAGAAAGGCTTGGAGAGACTTACATGAACTAATGCTGAGTGAAATGAGCAGGACCAGGAGATCATTGTATACTTCAACAACAATACTATATAATGGTCAATTCTGATGGACGTAGCCATTTTCAACAATGAGATGAACCAAATCAGTTCCAATAGAGCAGTAAGGAACTGAACCAGCCACACCCAGTGAAAGAACTCTGGGAGATGACTATGAACCACTATATAGAATTCCCAATCCCTCTATTTTTGTCCTCCTCCATTTTTTATTTCCTTCACAGGCTAATTGTACACTATTTCAAAGTCCAATTCTTTTTGTACAGCAAAACAACTGTTTGGACTTGTATACATATATTATATTTAATTTATACTTTAACATATTTAACATGTATTGGTCAACCTGCTATCTGGGGGGGGGGGAGGACAGGAAAAATTAGAACAAAAGGTTTGGCAATTGTCAATGTTGTAAAATTACCCATGCATATATCTGATAAATAAAAACTATTAAATAAAAAATAAAAAAAAATTTTGAAGTCCTTGAGGGCAGGGATTATTTTTGAACTTTTTTTTTAACCCCAAGAAATAACAGAATATCTGGCATGCAGTAAGCACATAGTAAGATTTCTCTTTTAAAATGTATTTAATTTTTAATTTATGGAATAACACAAGTATTTTCATAATGTAGTACAATTTTTGAAAAGATGAAGATATGTGAAACAAATTCCATTTTGAACAACTTGCTTATTACTTCTAAATACATACTAGAGTTATCATGTAAATGTCTCTTTTCTTTTTTTTTTTCTTCTCTCCTCCCTCTCCACCTTAGAGAGGGCTACCAACAAACTAACATTAAAGCTTTTAATCCTCACAACAGTCCTATGATGTAGGTGCTCTAATTACTGAGTTACTATAGATTCAGAAAGTGAGGCTTTAAGAAATGAAGTGACTTGCTCAGGATTACAAAGTAAAATATGAAGCAAAATTCGATCACAGATCTCTTCCTGTGCTCATGGTCCACGCTTGTTTCTATTATACAATTATTTCTAAATGAAGATATATGTATAATATGTACATATTATAATAAATAAGAACATGTATTTTAAACACTTTCCACAAACATTTTTGCTATTACTGCTATTGTTATTATTACTCCATTTTTATGATGGGTTTCAGATAGAAATGATCTGAAGACAAGCTTGCTACTATCCTGCTACTATTGTATATTTCATGTTATGAAAACTATTGTCAGATAGATACAGTGACTTTCTGAAAATGAATAATAAGATTAGGATTAAAGTCCTTATTTTGTTTTTCACCCAGAATAGAAATGATACAGTCACTCATGAGATTGATTCCATAGCTAATCAGCCCAGAAACTTTGGTTTGCCCTATTTTCAACCTTGATTGGTTCTTCATTCCTCCTAATACCATCTGGGGTGTACCCTTTCCTTCCTCCTGATAATATATGGTGGGGGGAAACAACCTTTCTTTAAAAAGAAAAGGAGAGGGACAACTGCAAAGGCAGTAAGTACATTAAATACATTTAGTAATATATGCAATATTCCACACCTATGAAATAAAGCACTTCTACAAAGGAGTAGAAGGGGGTATTTCCTTTATCTTCTTTGGTTTCAATCTTGTTCTTTGTAATTTCCCAACATTCATTTTCAATTGTTTTTTAGTGCATGGCCATTATTGCAGTCATCATTTATACTGTTTATTTAGTCCCATCTTCAATTCCCAGCAGTTCAATGTAAGTCTTTCCATACTTTTCTGTAAACATATTTACTATTTCTCATAGCATAGTCATATTCCATTTCGTTCATATGCCAAAATATTTTAACTCTTCCCCAATATAGTAATTACCATGAAAAGTAATTTTAGAAATATTTTAATGAATTCTGCATTTATATGTATATATTGCCTTTTAAAAATAAATTACCTTCTTCAGGTATGACAAGTAGTAGAATACTTTGGTCAAGGAATATACCATTTTAATCACTTTTTTTTACATAATTCCAAATTGTTTCCAGAATGGTCATACTCCACAATTGTACCAACAGTATATTAGTGTGCCTATCTTCCCATAACAACTCCAATATTAACTTTCCTCATTATTTTTCATCTTTGCTAACTTGATGGATATAAGATAAAACTTCAGTTTTGTTTTTGTTTTTTTTCTCTTTTTATTGATGCTTTGGAGTATTCTTCCAGTTTGTGATTTTTTTTTGAGAATTGATTATTAATATGCTTGCCTACTCAACTATTAGGAAATATAATATTTGATGTTGTATATTTATGTTAAATTTCTATATGTCTTGGACACCAAATCAATAAATTTGATACAATGATATAGTTCCAGTAAACTGTGTCCTTGTGCATTAATTTAGTTTGTACAAAAGTTCTTCAATTTCATGCATCCAAAATTGTTTGTTTTATTTTTTGTAATCACCTTTATCCCTTATTTGGTTATTTCCACATCTCTATGAACAATATGTGATGTTTCTTTTAATTTTTATAATGTAATTTTTAATATTTCACTAGTATATCTATTTTGAATTCATTCTGGAAAATGACAATAATTGTTGGTTGAGGCATCATTCCTGTCAAACTGGTTTCCAGTTTCTCCAGTCCTTTTTATCAAGGAGTGAGTCGTTCCCTATGTAAGTTATGTTTTCAGATTTATCAAATATGGGGTAATTTTTTTTATTATTTTTGATTCTTATATAGTCCTAGATCTACTTTTTAAACAGCAACAACAATACCAATTGGCAGAAATGGAAAACAATAATTTAAACTCATGTACATGCATCACATGGTTAGTATAACTTTCTGCTAAGGCAATGACAGTAAATTTAAAGTGTCTTCTTTAATTTGTCCTAATATCCTAGTTTCCTTTGAGATATCATATTCAGTAGCAATTCTTCTTGACATTATTGTAATGGGGACATATTTTAAAAGGAAAAAAAGGAAAAGTTTTCCATGTTGACATAAAATCCTTTAGCATTGTATGAAGATGTATTCTGATGGAAATGGAAATCTTCAACATAAAGAAGATCCAACTCACTTCCAATTGATCAATGATGGACAGAAATAACTACACCCAGAGAAGGAACACTGGGAAGTGAATGTAAAGTGTTAGCACTACTGTCTATCTACCCAGGTTACTTATACCTTCGGAATCCAATATTTGACGTGCAACAAGAAAATTGGATTTACACACATATATTGTATCTAGGTTATACTGTAACACATGTAAAATGTATGGGATTGCCTGTCATCTAGGGGAGGGAGTAGAGGGAGGGAGGGGAAAACTTGGAAAAATGATTACAAGTGATAATGTTATAAAAAAAATTACTCATACATATATACTCAAAAAAAATTTATAATTATAATTTTTTTTTAAAAATCCTTTAGCATTCTCACTCTGCTTAGATAATGTTTAACTAACTCATGATTTCAGAACTGAATCAAAGGCTTAATGAAAATCAAAACCTAATTTAATGTTTTGGTATTTTTATGTACTTTGTCCAGTAATTATTGATTATATAACAAGTTGTTCTTTATAATCCCAGGACTTTTTGGTACTACTTTTGTCCTCCTTAGAAAATACACAGCTTTCTTCTAAGTTGTTTTAAATATTTTGAGCAATAAAGCTGTGAATATTTTCTACATGGTGCATAAACATACAACTCCTCTGCATTTGGAAAGGTCGCTGGTGCTATCATCAGCTGATCATAAACTTGTACCTTCTGTTCAGAAAGCTGAGATCACACTTTCAACAAAGAGGAATGAAGCTGTTTTAATAGTAATTCATGTGCTACTGTAAAGTGTTTTATCCAATCATTACAAATTTTATCCATCCAGACATGCCACCTTCCATTAGTATGAGGAATCTGGATTTCAATTACTTCATTTGACATAATTTTTTGGTTTTTCATCATCTGAATTGTACACATTCTCTCTTGATGCAACTTGAGTTTTTACCATGTTGGAATTCTTTTGATCATATAGATGACTAGAAATGTCTATTTCTTCCTTCTTCAATTCTCTCTCCCCTAATTTTTTGTTTCTCAAGTCTCTCTAGATTCTCTAGCATTATTTTCCATTAATATGAAGTTGTTTATTTTGTTTCTTACACCACTTTGATTTGCTATATCATGTTAATATTTTGAAAGATTTTTACTTTTCATTAAAGATATCAAGAAATTGCCCACTATCACCATTACTATTCAATATATTACTAGTAACGCTAGCCTCGGCAATAAGAGCCAAGAAAGAGATTCAAGGAATTAGAGTAGGAAATGAGGAAATCAAACTATCACTCTTTGCATATGACATGATGGTATACTTAGAGAACCCCAAAGACTCTGCTAAAAAGCTATTAGAAATAATTCAGAATTTTAGCAAAGTGGCAGGATACAAAATAAATCCACATAAATCCTCAGCATTCTTATATATCACCAACAAAATGCAACAGCAA
The DNA here is from genome assembly GCF_048593235.1 of Sminthopsis crassicaudata. NCBI lineage: Eukaryota > Metazoa > Chordata > Mammalia > Dasyuromorphia > Dasyuridae > Sminthopsis > Sminthopsis crassicaudata. Next base: position 756,801,149 of record NC_133617.1, on the reverse strand, counting down.
GAGATACAAAGAGAAATTCCATTCCAAACAAATGTTGAGAGTATCTACCAAAGAAAAGTCAGGAATTATATGAGAAAAATTACAAAACACTTGCCACAAAAATAAAATCAGATTTAAATAATTGGAAAGACATTCAGTGCTCTTGGATAGGACGAGCGAATATAATAAAGATGACAATACTCCCCAAACTAATCTATTTATTTAGTGCTATACCAATCAGACTCCCAAGAAACTATTTTAATGACCTAGAAAAAATAACAACAAAATTCATATGGAAGAATAAAAGGTCGAGAATTGCAAGGGAACTAATTGAAAAAAAGTCAGAGGAAGGTGGTCTAAGTGTACCTGATCTAAAGCTATATTATATAGCAGCAGTCACCAAAACCATTTGGTACTGCCTAAGAAATAGACCAGTAGATCAGTGGAACAGATTAGATACAAAGGACAAAAAAGGGTACATCTATAGCAATCTAATCTTTGACAAACCCAAAGATACCAACATTAGGGACAAAAATTCATTATTCGGAAAAAACTGTTGGGAAAACTGGAAATTAGTATGGCAGAAATTAGATATGGATCCACACTTAACACCATATACCAAGATAAGATCAAAATGGGTCCATGATTTAGGCATAAAGAATGAGATCATAAATAGATTAGAGGAACATAGGATAGTCTACCTCTCAGACCTGTGGAGGAGGAAGGAAGTTATGACCAGAGGAGAACTAGAGATCATTATTGATCACAAAATAGAAGATTTTGATTACATCAAACTAAAAAGTTTCTGTACAAACAATACTAATGCAAACAAGATTAGAAGGTAAGTAACACATTGGGAAAATATTTTTAAAAGGAAAGGTTCTGACAAAGGTCTCATTTCCAAAATATATAGAGAACTGACCCTGATTTATAGGAAACCAAACCATTCTCCAATTGATAAATGGTCAAAGGATATGAACAGACAATTCTCAGATGATGAAATTGAAACTATATCCACTCATATGAAAGAGTGTTCCAAATCACTACTGGTCAGAGAAATGCAAATTAAGACCACTCTGAGATACCACTACACACCTGTCAGATTGGCTAAGGTGACAGGAACAAATAATGATGAATGTTGGAGGGGATGTGGGAAAACTGGGACACTGATACATTGTTGGTGGAGTTGTGAAAGAATCCAGCCATTCTGGAGAGCAATTTGGAACTAGGCCCAAAAAGTTATCAAACTGTGCATACCCTTTGACCCAGCATTGCTGTTATTAGGATTATATCCCAAAGAAATACTAAAGAGGGGAAAGGGACCTGTATGTGCCAAAATGTTTGTGGCAGCTCTTTTTGTTGTAGCTAGAAACTGGAAGTTGAATGGATGTCCATCAATTGGAGAATGGTTGGGTAAATTATGGTATATGAAGGTTATGGAATATTATTGCTCTGTAAGAAATGACCAGCAGGAGGAATACAGAGAGGCCTGGAGAGACTTACATGAACTGATGCTGAGTGAAACGAGCAGAACCAGAAGATCACTATACACTTCAACAACAATACTGTATGAGGATGTATTCTGATGGAAGTGGAAATCTTCAACATAAAGAAGATCCAACTCACTTCCAGTTGATCAATGATGGACAGAAATAACTACACCCAGAGAAGGAACACTGGGAAGTGAATGTAAATTGTTAGCACTACTGTCTATCTACCCAGGTTACTTATACCTTCAGAAGCTAATAATTAATGTGCAACAAGAAAATGGTATTTACACACATATATTGTATCTAGGTTATATTGTAACAAATGTATGGGATTACCTATCATCGGGGGGGAGGGAGTGGAGGGAGGGAGGGGATAATTTGGAAAAATGAATAAAAAAATAAAAATTAAAAAAAATTTAAAAAAAAAGATATCAAGAATTTCTGATAAACATATTTTCCAGATTTTATCATATACTTTTAACATTGTATTTAATAGGTAATAACATGTTTGATTTTTTTGTTGAACAATATGAATTAGATGTTGATAGTTTCAATATGAACACAAAAAAGATGATGTGCATTATGATGCTTTGAGTAGTTGACTGGTAGAAAAATAAGCAAATACATAATAAGTTGCTCTTTATATCTCTGATGCTTTAGAGCATATCCTTTTATGCTTCTCAAAAATTATAATGTTCTTGTAAATGATATAATTTTTGAGTAATAAAAGTTGAAAATTTTTTTCTAATATATTTCTCCTGGTCTTCTATCATTTTCTTAACTCACATGTGCCATGGAGTATTTTT
>NC_133617.1:756723874-756793874 GCF_048593235.1 Sminthopsis crassicaudata | reverse complement strand
GAAGATGCTCTGTTTGGGACCCTCCTAGTCGGGACTTGTAGGGATGTAATCCAAGATTCCCCAGCCAAAGGTCTGCAATGTTGGTGTTCCCCAAATTGGCGATGTATTCTTTCTTCTCTCCTCCTTCAGTCTATGTATCTCTTTGAATTATAGTAGTGACATTAATCATAGGATACATTAAGTGCTTTTGTTGTAAAAACTGCACTATCAATTCTTGCTTTCCTTTTTATAATTCATTTTCATTATTCATTGTTATTAAACATGTTCATGCAAGCTGGTAGCTTAGGTCTTGTTGTGGGAGCAAGTCATTCTGTAGGAGCAAATTTATAAATCTTAACCCAGTGGTCCTCAGACTGTGGGACGGCCGGACTATAGTAAAAACAAAAACTCACACTCTGTCTTCGCCCCTCAGCCCATTTGCCATAACCCAGGGGGCCGCATGCGGGCCGTAGTTTGAGAACCCCAGTGATTTAATCTAATATAATTGGCATCACAGCCAAGACTGATTTTCTGTACAGGATGCTGCTTTTCAAAAAGATAAGCTTGGGAGAAAAGGAGATGTATATGCCTGGTTAGGATGATTTGCCTTCTTCATCCCTGGCCAAAGTTTGGGCACAGCACACTAGAACGTGTGAGGATTGAGGGTCTTGTGTAAAGCAACTATCCCCCACCCAGGTAAAAAAAAAAAAAAAAAAATGTTTGCAACAGATTCCTGTGAAAAAGGAAAAGAAATGACAGGTATTTGTAGGAAAGGCTAGGCTTTGTCATACTGTCTGTGATGATAGAGACCGGAAAATATTAAGGAAAGTGGAACTGGAAAAAGAAAGCTGTCTATGATACAGTGTCAAAACGTTATGTTGGGATATCAAGCTAGAAATGATCAGAACACAGCAGAAAAGGCTGCAGTAAAGATGGCACAATATAGATAAAAGAAAAGGAAGGGGAAGGGTAATCAGAAGAAAGTGCATGCTGTGATAGCTTCACCTCAATTGATTTGGATCCAGATACATGGGATGGTGATGTATGGGATGAAAGTGAGGAGGAGGATTTAGAAGAAGAGGCATGGAAAGAGCATGAGGAAAAAATACCCAGATGATCTGACTGTCCACCCACAGATATAGCACAAGGTTAGAAGAGGACCCAAATGGAGCTCAAAGGACTAAGAATGTCACTGAGAATTTTACACTGACATTACTGCCCACTTCTTCCAAAAGTCAGAAAAGCCCTTAATTACCTGGGTAGTCCCTCTTAGTGATGGAGGAGTGGAAAGAATTTGGCTGGATTCCAAAGATTGTATCAAATTTATATATGTTCCAATTCCTTTATTCAACAAGCTTTTAAAGACCTGCTAATACAAATGCTGCTGCTGGCACTCCCATAAACACCTCCCTTTCAGAGATAGCATGTGAGGATCTGAAGAACCAATATTCTAATACTACAATATGGCCAAATAAAGACAGAGCTTGGTACACTCTGAAAGATGATATTCAGAGGTTAAAAGAGGAGGTCATGAAAACTGCTATAATGAGGAGAGATGCTGACACATACACTAACAGTCCCCTAACAGCTCTCCATCATAACCCACTAATTAAAAATAATAAATAAATTAAAGCTCCTGCTTAGAAACGTATTGTGTTAACCTTGCTGTTGGCAGCCACAAGAGAAAATTCAGGGAGAAAATTGTTGGAGTCCAGCCCAGGTAGTGAAATGAAGGGTGTGATAGGCAGTCAGTCAGAACTCTTCAAATTTGTTGATCAGTACCACAAATATATATACCTTAATGCTTATAGATTTGATACAAAGTACACTCTTTTGAAGTTCCTGTACCAAACAAGATCTACTGTGATGTAAATGATTAAGCCCCTTAAGCCCCGGATTTTGGTTACTTAGACAGAGACATAAATAGTTGAGATATGCATCAGAGTAAGGTTTATTGTACCATTGTCTCCAGTATCTTTCTCCCAAATGCCTTCAATCTTATTGTGGTCAGTCTTTCCCAGCCTAAATTCAAAGGTTTACATTTAATCCATTGAGTAGTATTTGCATTTTGTTTTCAGTCGCTAGATTTGCAATTTATAGTATGATGAAGCATGTCTCTGCTATTTATAATAGAAAAGAGATGTTGGGTGAGCCAAGTTACTGTAAGATTCAAGAGCTGGGATGGATTCTTACCTCCTGGCTCTCTACAGGTAATAGATAAAATATCCCAGGAGATCTGGGGAGTTAGGGCTTGCTCCTACAGGCAGTGATGATCAATCCAACACTCAGAACAGATTATCTAGGCGAGAATTATTTACTGCCCTACTAAAAGCAGGAGTAAAATGGGGAGGAGATTGATGGAATTACAGCTTCGGAAATGTATCAGATGTAATACATAATTGGTATAGATATTTGGAGAGGGATGACTACCCAACTGCCAGAGGGACTATTAGCAGTTTGCTGTAAGAAAATTATGAGCAAAAAAAATTAAAATTAAAATTTAAAAAAAATTATGAGCTAGGGGCAGCTAGGTGGTATAGTGGATAGAACACCAGCCTGGAGGCAGAAGAACCAGAGTTCAAATCTGGCCTCAGACACTTAATAGTTCCTAGCTGTGTGACCCTGGGTAAGTCACTTAACCCCAATTGCTTCAAAAAAATAAAATAAAATTATGAGCTATGCTTTAAAATGTTCAGGTCTGCTGGACATGTATATAAGCTTTATGAAGTTATTTAGCTGTTAACTATATTGTGAATCTTTAAAATTTTGAAAAAAAAGAAAACAAAGGAAAAGAGAAAAGAGGTGATTTCACTTTATTTTGTATACATGAGACAAGAAAGATTGATTGGCAAAAAAAAACCAATTAATAGTTTTGAACAGAAAATCAAGTTAGAAATACCACAGGAGAAAGTGTTGATTCTTTTTTTTTTTTTTTTTTTTTAATTATATATATATATATATATATATTTTATAATATTATCCCTTGTATTCATTTTTCCAAATTACCCCCCCTCCCTCTATTCCCTCCCCCCGACGACAGGCAATCCCATACATTTTACATGTGTTACAATATAGTCTAGGTACAATACATGTGTGTGAATATCATTTTCTTGTTGCACAATAAACATTAGATTCCGAAGGTACATGCAACCTGGGCAGACAGATATTAGTGCTAACAATTTACATTCCCCTCCGAGTGTTTCTTCTCTGGGTGTAGCTACCTCTGTCCATCATTGATCAACTGGAAGTGAGTTGGATCTTCTTTATGTTGAAGATTTCCCACTTCCATCAGAATACATCCTCATACAGTATTGTTGTTGAAGTGTACAGTGATCTTCTGGTTCTGCTCATTTCACTCAGCATCAGTTGATTTAAGTCTCTCCAGGCCTCTCTATATTCCTCCTGCTGGTCATTTCTTACAGAGCAATAATATTCCATAACCTTCATATACCACAATTTACCCAACCATTCTCCAACTGATGGACATCCATTCATCTTCCAGTTTCTAGCTACAACAAAAAGAGCTGCCACAAACATTTTGGCACATATATGTTTCTTTCCGCTCTTTAGTATTTCTTTGGGATATAATCCCAGTAGTAGCGCTGCTGGGTCAAAGGGTATGCACAGTTTGATAACTTTTTGGGCATAATTCCAGATTGCTCTCCAGAATGGCTGGATTCTTTCGCAACTCCACCAGCAATGTATTAGTGTCCCAATTTCCCCACATCCCCTCCAACATTCGTCATTATTTGTTCCTGTCATCTTAGCCAATCTGACAGGTGTGTAGTGGTATCTCAGAGTGGTCTTAATTTGCATTTCTCTGATCAGTAGTGATTTGGAACACTCTTTCATGTGAGTGGATATAGTTTCAATTTCTTCCTCTGAGAATTGTCTGTTCATATCCTTTGACCATTTATCAATTGGAGAATGGTTCGGTTTCTTATAAATTATGGTCAGTTCTCTATATATTTTGGAAATGAGACCTTTGTCAGAACCTTTGTTTTTAAAAATATTTTCCCAATTTGTTACTTCCCTTCTAATCTTGTTTGCATTAGTATTATTTGTACAGAAACTTTTTAGTTTGATGTAATCAAAATCTTCTATTTTGTGATCAATAATGATCTCTAGTTCTCCTCTGGTCATAAATTCCTTCCTCCTCCACAAGTCTGAGAGGTAGATTATCCTCTGTTCCTCTAATTTATTTATTATCTCCCTCTTTATGCCTAAATCATGGACCCATTTTGATCTTATCTTGGTATATGGTGTTAAGTGTGGATCCATATCTAATTTCTGCCATACTAATTTCCAGTTTTCCCAACAGTTTTTTCCGAATAATGAATTTTTATCCCTAATGTTGGAATCTTTGGGTCTGTCAAAGATTAGATTGCTATAGATGTACCCTTTTTTGTCCTTTGTATCTAATCTGTTCCACTGATCTACCGGTCTATTTCTTAGCCAATACCAAATGGTTTTGGTGACTGCTGCTATATAATATAGCTTTAGATCAGGTACACTTAGACCACCTTCCTCTGAGTTTTTTTTCATTAGTTCCCTTGCAATTCTTGACCTTTTATTCTTCCATATGAATTTTGTTGTTATTTTTTCTAGGTCATTAAAATAGTTTCTTGGGAGTCTGATTGGTATAGCACTAAATAAATAGATTAGTTTGGGGAGTATTGTCATCTTTATTATATTCGCTCGTCCTATCCAAGAACACTGAATGTCTTTCCAATTATTTAAATCTGATTTTATTTTTGTGGCAAGTGTTTTGTAATTTTTCTCATATAATTCCTGACTTTTCTTTGGTAGATGGATTCCCAAATATTTTATACTCTCAACATTTGTTTGGAATGGAATTTCTCTTTGTATCTCTTGCTGTTGCATTTTGTTAGTGATATATAAAAATGCCGAGGATTTATGTGGATTTATTTTGTATCCTGCCACTTTGCTGAAATTTTGAATTATTTCTAGTAGCTTTTTAGCAGAGTCTTTGGGGTTCTCTAAGTATACCATCATGTCATCTGCAAAAAGTGATAGTTTAATTTCCTCATTTCCTACTCTAATTCCTTGAATCTCTTTCTCGGCTCTTATTGCCGAGGCTAGCGTTTCTAGTACTATATTGAATAGTAATGGTGATAGTGGGCAACCTTGTTTCACTCCTGATCTTACTGGGAAAGGTTGCAGTTTATTTCTATTGCATATTATGCTTACTGAAGGTCTTAAATATATGCTCCTGATTATTCTGAGGAATAGTCCATTTATTCCTATACTCTCAAGAGTTTTTAGTAGGAATGGATGTTGGATTTTGTCAAATGCTTTTTCTGCATCTATTGAGATGATCATATGGTTCTTATTAATTTGATTATTAATATGGTTAATTATATTAATAGTTTTCCTAATATTAAACCAGCTCTGCATTCCTGGAATAAATCCTACTTGATCATAGTGTATTATCTTGGAGATGATTTTCTGAAGTCTTTTTGCTAATATCTTATTTAAGATTTTAGCATCAATATTCATTAAGGAGATTGGTCTATAATTTTCTTTCTCAGTTTTCGATCTACCAGGTTTAGGTATCAGTACCATGTCTGTGTCATAAAAGGAGTTTGGTAGGACTCCTTCATCCCCTATTTTTTCAAATAATTTATATAACATTGGGGCTAATTGTTCTTTAAATGTTTGGTAGAATTCACATGTGAATCCATCTGGCCCTGGGGATTTTTTCCTGGGGAGTTGATTAATAGCTTGTTCTATTTCTTTTTCTGAAATGGGACTATTTAAGCAATTTATCTCCTCCTCTGTTAATCTAGGGAGCCTATATTTTTGGAGGAAGTCATCCATTTCACTTAAGTTATCAAATTTATTGGCATAAAGTTGGGCAAACTAACTCCTTATTATTTCTCTAATTTCCTCTTCATTGGGGAAAGATCCCCCTTTTCATTTGTAAGACTATCAATTTGATTTTCCTCTTTCTTTTTTTTGATCAAATTTACCAAAGGTTTATCTATTTTATTAGCTTTTTCATAAAACCAACTCTTGGTTTTATTTATTAATTCAATAGTTTTTTTACTTTCAATTTTATTGATTTCTCCTTTTAATTTTTGTATTTCAAGTTTAATTTTTGGTTGGGGGTTTATAATTTGGTCTTTTTCTAGCCTTTTAAGTTGTAAGCCCAATTCGTTAATCTTCTCTTTCTCAATTTTCTTCAAATAAGCCTCTAAAGATATAAAATTTCCCCTTATTACTGCTTTAGCTGCATCCCAAAGATTTTGATATGATGTCTCATCATTATCATTATCTTGGGTGAAATTGTTAATTGTTTCTATAATTTGCTCTTTCACCCAGTCATTCTTTAAGATGAAATTATTCAGTTTCCAATTACTTTTTGGTCTATTTACCCCTAACTTTTTACTGAATGTAGCTTTTATTGCATTGTGATCTGAGAAGAAGGCATTTATTATTTCTGCCTTCCTACATTTAATTTTGAGATCTTTATGTCCTAATATATGGTCAATTTTTGTATAGGATCCATGAACTGCTGAGAAGAAAGTATATTCCTTCCTATTGCCATTCAGTTTTCTCCAAAGGTCTATCATACCTAGTTTTTCTAATGTTCTATTTACTTTTTTAATTTCTTTCTTGTTTGTTTTGTGGTTTGATTTGTCTAAATCTGAGAGTGCAAGGTTGAGATCTCCCACTATTATAGTTTTACTGTCTATTTCTTCTTGCAGTTCTCTTAACTTTTCCTTTAGAAAGTTAGATGCTATACCACTTGGTGCATATATGTTTAGTATTGATATGGCTTCATTATTTATGCTACCTTTCAGCAGGATATAGTTTCCTTCCTTATCTTTTTTAAAGAGATCTACTTCTGCTTTTGCTTGATCTGAGATAAGGATAGCTACCCCTACTTTTTTGGCTTTACCTGAAGCATAATAGGCTCTGTTCCAACCTTTTACCTTTACTCTGTATGTATCTCCCTGCTTTAAGTGTGTTTCCTGTAGGCAACATATTGTAGGGTTCTGCTTTTTGATCCAATCTGCTATCCGTCTCCGTTTGATGGGATCGTTCATCCCATTTACATTTACAGTTAAAATTACTAATTCTGTATTTCCTGCCATCGTATTATCCCCAGATTATGCTTTTTTCCCTTGACCCCCCTGATCCCCCTCCCCGATATTTAATTTACAGACCCCCCTTGTGACGCACAACCCTCCCTCTTTTTTTTTTTTTTTTTTTTTTTAGGATCCCTCCCCCCTCCCTCCAAGTCCCTTCACTTATTCTCCTTTTCCTTTTCCCTTTTCCTCTCCCCCCTTTTAATGAGGTGAGAGAAAATTCTCTGAAAAACAAATATGTTAATTATTTACTCTTTGAGCCTCTCCTGATGAGAGTAAGATTCACACAATGATTCTCCCCCTCACTAAGTTCCCTCAGATATGGTGTATTTTCTATGTCTCTTCCTGGGATGTAGTTTCCCTCTTTTTATCACTCCTTCCCCTTTTTCTGAACCGACCTCCTTCCCTTTACTACACCCCCCTTTTTTTCTTTTATATCAGTAAAATCAAATTATCCTTGAGTATTTTTTATATACCCACAACAGAGTTACAGTTCTCAAGGGTTCTGTGTACCTTTTTCTGTTTCTCTTCAGTCTTGTGGATGTAGATCAAATTTTTTGTTTAAGTCTGGTTTTTTTCTTAGAAACATATAGAATTCCTCTGTTTCATTGAATGACCATCTTCTTCCATGGAAAAAGATGCTAAACTTAGCTGGGTAGTTCATTCTTGGTTGCAGTCCTTGATCTTTTGCCTTACGGAATATCAGGTTCCAGGCCCTTCTATCTTTTAATGTGGAGGCAGCCAGATCTTGGGTGACCCTTATTGTGGCACCTTGGTATTTAAATTGTTTTTTTCTAGCTGCTTGCGGGATTTTCTCCTTTGTGTGGTAATTCTGCAGCTTAGCCACAATGTTCCGTGGTGTTCTTTTTTTAGGGTCTATTGCAGAAGGAGTTCAATGAATTCTTTCCACATCTACTTTCCCTTCTGTTTCTATTATCTCTGGACAGTTCTCTTTGATAATTTCCTGTAAAATAGAATCTAGGCTCTTTTTTTGGTCATAGTTTTCTGGAAGTCCAATAATCCGCAGATTATCTCTCATAGATCTATTTTCCAGGTCTATAGATTTTCCCAGTAAGTATTTGACGTTGTTCTCCAGCTTCTCATTTTTTTTGTTTTGTTTGACTGATTCTTGGGTTCTCTGTGAATCATTCATTTCTATTTGTTCCATCCTGACTTTTAAGGAGTTATTTTCTTCTTTCACAGTTTTTAGTTCTTTTTGTAAATGCCCAATTTCGTTTTTAAATGAATTATTTTGCTCTATTGAATTTTTTTCCATTTCCCTAATTTTTTTTTTGAGAATTATTTTCTTTTTCCAATTCAGAAATTCTATTTTCTTGAGACTTTTTTATCTTTTCCAATTCAGAAATCCTACTTTCCTGTGTTTTTTTAACCTTTTCTAATTCATAAATTTTGTTTCCCTGCATCTCCTGTGAATTCTTTATTTTTTCCAACTCCAATTTCAGGACGTTGTTATTCTCTATCATAGCTTCCCTTTCCTTTCCCCATTTTTCTTCAAACTCCCTTAATTTTTTAAGAGCTTCTTCTAGGAGAGAGTTATGTGATGGGGGGCAGGAATCGTTCCCCTTTAGGTTGTTATCTGCTGACTCTCTGCTGTTAACTTCCTCGGGGTTGGATACCCGCTCTTTCTCTGTATAGAAGGAATCTATGGTTTTTCTAGCTTTTTTGCTCATATTTAAAAAAATCTTTTGGGATCTGTCCCTGGGGTAGGAAATTATTTACTTCTTTACCAGCTTCCTCCCACACCGGATGGATGCAGTGGCCCCGCGCCTGAGCTAAGATAGAGCTCTGGGAGAGAGTTCCCCACCCCCTCCCTGGAAGTGCCTCAGAGGTGATTAGCACTACTGTGCTTCGAGGGCGTAGAATAGTAAAGACAGCACGAAGCCCAGCCTATGTGTCCGGGTGGGGAGTGGATGTCTGCAGCAGGTGACGTGAAAAGCCCCTGTGCTCAAACTGGAAGTGTCTGCCAGAAACCGCGGTCCCTAGTTCAAAGGTTCTGCTTCTCTGGGACTTCCTGGAGCTGAGTTCCACTCCCTCCAGCTAAACTAGGCAGTGTGTGTTGCCTTGGGCCATATCCACCCACTTGTCAATCTCTTAACTATTCTCAGGTGGTAGCTGAGGCCACACCCCCTGGTGCCGAGTCTCTGCTGAGTCACCCCCAGGATCGGGGAAAATCTAATCTGAGTTTTAAAATATTTTGGCTTTCTCTTCTGAACTGCTAAATAATTAGCAGAGAAGAGCTAACAGCCTGTGCCAGATTCCTTTACCTCAGTGGCTTCTCTGATCCCAGAGCCCTTCCCAGCGCAATGGGCGCAGTGTGCCCCTACCCCACCATCTGTGCTGGTCTCTCTTATTCCTCCCCTGAGAACTGACCTTTGCTGTTGAAACTCCAGATTCTCTTCAGCTGGTAAGTCATGCTTCCAGTCCTTGTGGTATCTATCAGTCCTGAGCTAATTTTGAGACTTAATTTATCTAATTGGTTGTGAGGGAGTGAGGACGTTCACTGAGTCGTGTGTTTCTTCTCCACCATCTTGGCTCCGCCCCCCGAAAGTGTTGATTCTTAAAATAATTTTAATTGATGTGTATGTTAAAATAATTTTAATTGATATTGTTATGCCACAGTTCTCTTTTATTGTCCTGACTTACTTTCCCTAATTATTCTGACTCAGTTTCCTTAAATTGTCCTGCCTCAGTTTCCCTAATTGTTCTGCCTCAGTTTATAATTGTTCTGCTCAATCCTGCAAAATCACCCCTCCCTCTTAATCAGAATATTTGATAAGGATAACAGATCTTATATTTTAGAATATCAGAATGCCTCTGAATGCCTCTCCCCATCCCAAGCTATCAATATCAGATACAGTCTTATCAATATGTCTCTCCCCATCTTTGGGGTGCCTCCCCCATTATGTCATCCCACCATACCAGAGTCCCGTTCATTCCTGCTCTCAGTACCCTGAGTCTGCCCCTGCCTCAGTCTACCCCCTGAATCTGAGCCACATGTATATATGTCATTGAGAACTCACATTGTTTGCTGGATTCTTGGAAACCATAGTCTCATTCAGCCCTGGGACCAAAGCACGGATCCATTTGGTCCCAGTAAATCTCTCCCTTTTGAATATATTATTAAATACTCTCTAATCTCTATCTTGCCTCAATTTCTCTGGCATTACAATGTGTATGCTAAAAGAATTTGAGACAACTGTAAATTACATGGGATTCCTCTTCATTTTTGTGATGGGTTATGTCCTGTTTATTTGGCTATCTTGTGTGAAAATTGCGAATTGATAACTGTGTAGGGGTTATTGTCTAAATATTGAATCTGAAATTGTTAAAGGTTATTGATTTAGAGGCATATTAGGAGGAGAGAGAGAGAACAGCATGTTGGAGAAGGGGGTGAAAAGAACAGAAAGCTTTTGACAAAGCAAAAATAGCAATGTAAACTGCCTTAGATTTATGGTCCTAAAGGAAGGAAGGGCCAGTAGAATTACAAGTTTCTTTTTTTTTAATGATTACTCAAATTGGAACTTGTGCAAAAACAGGGAAATAAAAATGTCCTGTTAAGATTTGGGTTCAGAAAACTGCCCAATTCAGGTTGGAACTACACAACTTTTGAGCAGCAGTTGCTAGCCATATATTGAGCCTTAGTGGAAACAAAACTATTGACTATTAATCACAAAGTGATCTTGAGACCACAAATTCCTATTATGAATTGCATTAGGAGCACCCCTATTTAAACATGCATGGCTTACTGATGGAATTGCTAAATACATAGGACAATAAAAAATATATTTTTTTAAAATGCAGAGGCCAAATATGAGGGAAAAAAAATAATAATTAAAAAGGGAGTTAGTAGGGACAATAGCCAAGAACCCCACCCAGAGGAAGGCTTTTGGGGGTGGGGGGAAATATGAGGCTATCATGAATGACTCTCATCCAAACAGCTTTTCCTAGGATAAATACCAAAGAATCTTTTCCCCCCAAATCCTCACTTTAATATCCTTGAAGGGGTAGGGGCAGTGTTTGAAGTAGTGTCATTATACATAGTGAAAAGGTCACTCAGATGGCCTGCAGGGCAAGCGCCATAATGTTTAAGAGTATTGAGCATTGGGTGGAAAGGATGACGTGCAGAGTGAAGATAATAATTAATCTTAAATGGGTTTGAGCTTCTTGAGCAAAAACCTTCTGTTTTACACGAGAAGGCTTTTACCCAACTGGTAAAGGGGACAATAAAAACCAAAAAGCAGTTTAAAGCCCTTGAGTGGGGCCATATGTGCAGAATCCATCTGGCAGTTCTTCCCTAAGTATATGCCCCTCCTCCAGATAGGCTTCAGGATGGGGGGGAGGGGCTAGCAGCCCTTTCACAAGCTAGGCATATTTGACAGATCTGTTTCATTGTTTCTCCCAGCTTGTGACCAGGGAAAATAGGTTTCACAAGGGACTGGAGAGCATTTTTTCCAAGTGAGTGGTTTGGTGTAGGCCATAGAGAAATTCCCACTGGCTGGCTTTGGGAATCAGAATGGTAGTTCTCAAGAGGTTAGGAAGAAGTTTTCAAGAAGCCGGTGTAGGAGCGTTATGAGTGAGTTAGCCAGAATCATTTTGAAATGGATATCCTACAATTATTATGTGGGTAAAGTTCCTTTCCAGGGGGTAGCCTGGTGGTGCAGTGGATAGAGCACCAACCCTGAAGTCAGGAGAATCTGAGTTCAAATCTGGCCTCAGACACTTAACCCCAATTGCCTCAGGGAAAAAAAAAAAAGAAAGAAAGAAAGAAAGAAAGAAAGGAAGGAAGGAAGGAAGGAAGGAAGGAAGGAAGGAAGGAAGGAAGGAAGGAAGGAAGGAAGGAAGGAAGGAAGGAAGGAAGGAAGGAAGGAAGGAAGGAAGGAAGGAAGGAAGGAAGGAAGGAAGGAAGGAAGGAAGGAAGGAAGGAAGAAAGAAAGAAAGAAAGAAAGAAAGAAAGAAAGAAAGAAAGAAAGAAAGAAAGAAAGAAAGAAAGAAAGAAAGAAAGAGAGAGAAAGAGAGAGAGAGAGAAAGATCCTTTCCAGCAAGAATTCAGGTTAAAGTTATTCCCCGGGAATGTTTTGGTGAAATTGCTGAAAGCTGGAATAACTGGTGCCAGGATATACCTTTGTTGGTACTTTCAGGTGCCAGGACTCAGAGACTGCTGACCTTACCACCACTCCCCCAAAACTGGTTTGTGGAGGTTTTTGGGAAAGGTTGTATGAGGTCCCCATGGCTTTATTTCCACTGTTTCTATAGGTGAGGCAGAATTGGAGTTTTAATCTGATCTGAATGAGAGGGGTTAGAAAACAGAGGGACTTGGCTATATTGTTAGCAGTGCCCATCACTGAGATACACTCTGAGGAGTGGAGTGAACAGGGTCCCTTAATACCTTCTGAGGTACTTTCCCAAAAGAACAAAAGAGTACTCTAACAGCATAAGAGTCAAGGAAGGTTTAGCAAAAAGTTGCTATTTATCTAATTGTTTGTTTTTTCTTTTCTTTTCTTTCAGAATTTAACCATTCCTAGAATCACCCCCACTGTTTCAGGAATTTTTCTCGTAATAATTAAAATGACTAATCACCAAATGTCTTAATCATTGCTTTCAAAATTTGGAGAACTTGCGAAGATGTTTTGTTCTCAAAACTTTTGACAACCTGTAAAGATATTATTTTAATTTAAATTAACTAACCTTTTCGTGTTGTCTCTAGCTTGGCCAAAGTCTAGATCCACAGAAAAAAATCAGAGTTTTTAAGAAATTTTCCCAGCATTCTAACTATGGCCTAGAGAGTTTTTTGTTTGTTTGTTTGTTTGTTTGTTTTCCTGGTTATATTTTAATACTTCCCAGGTAACAAAATCTAGCTCACAGAACAAACATGACACAGACATTCTGCCCAGAGAGGTGGACACAGACAAAATGACATAAAAGACGACTGCCCCATCTTTTCCAAAACCATAAAGTTTTGGCAAAAGCTATCCCATAGCATTTCTGATTTCCCTGGCATCCCAGAGAAGGTGAAAGGTGGCAAAGGTTCCCTAGGAACTTTGCTGAAAATTGCAAGAATTTCCCAGCCTGGGCATTCCCAATCAAGGAAAACTTGCTGAGCTTGGTGGTCATGAAGAACCTGGAAAGTCTTCTGCCAGGGAATTGGCACGTCCCACTACAAGATACATAGAGAAAAAAAAAAGGTAGGGAACTTACTTTGACAAGGAAAGAATCAAGCCAGGGGAGGCCAGACTTTCCTTATACTGGGCCACAAAATGTTGAAGTTGGGAAAGTGGGCCCCAGAAGTCTGGGGTCCCAGACCAGTGTCACAAGGTATCCCAAAAGAATTTACAGGTTTGAACCCATCTCCTAGTCAAGGGGCAAAGTTTATTACAATTGTAATGCCATTACAAAGCAAGCTGTATTTCAAAAGAAATTAGCAAAGTTCTAAGAGAAGGCAGGCCCTTTATCCAGCTTTCTATCACTGACACGCTAATGCTATGACCCATAGGTATGACCATGAGGAGACTCCAGAATTTGGTTGTCACTGATCAGCAGATTATCTATATAACAGTCAGCAATGAACTGAGGAGACTACTGTCTATTCACTATATTGATGGGGTGGGACTATCATGAGGCCAGAAGCTACATGACTGAGGAGAGGTCTTTTCATTATCAAACAGATTGGCTGTGGGAGTTTCCTGAGGCAGGCTCTAAAGCCAGAAGATTTAGAACTTACTGATTTATTGTTAGAACAGAAATCCCCCTAAAACCAGGGAACCACAAAATCATATTACATCACAAGCAGGTATTGTGTCAAAGGCAGACACCAAAAGTGGAATGAAAATAGAACAGTTACATTGTGAGGGAAAGGTAAAGAAGCGAGGGACTCTCCTGGGAACTCCTGGCTTTCTCTTGCTTTTCAGAGAGGCTTAAAATTAAAGTCTCCCACAGTTAGGTAGGACCTCTCTTATTAAGAGTTTTAGCTGTTGCTACTTTGGGGGTCCCAGTGAGGGTGGGAGCAGCAGGACTCTGAGATAGATAAAAACGCATTCCTGTGAGAAACTGCCAGACAGAGGAAGAGTAAGATAAACAGAGGATAAGTTCAAATTTGAAAACAACCTTACACATTTCAAAGGTCTGGTTTTTTTTTGGGAAACTTGTGGTCTTCCATGATGATTTCATGATGGTCTACTTGGCCTGCCTCCCAACCATGGTTTTCAAGTAGCCTGCCATTACTGTTGGAAGAATGAAAGCCCAGGTGACATCTTAGTCAGGTGATTAGAGATTTGATGAGATGGGGTTGCTAGGTAAGCCAAGAATGAGAGAACTATTCTGGTGAAGTGAGAGACAGTCCCTGAGGATCTTTGCATGTCTGTGGCCATTTATACCTGAATATCCAATTTCCTGGAATGTTGGAAATGTTTTCATATCAAGTTGAGATATCAGAAGAATATGTTGCACTTAGAAGACGTCAGAGTTTGATGTAATCACTGCACAATCCCCCCCAAAACAGTGTATTGCTGATCATGATAGATTGAAATCACTGCAGAAATAGAGTTCTTGAGGTAGAAATGTGCCCATATATGTGAAGACAACCATCTTTATACCCATATCAAACAATGATTTACCACTTACGGTGCCACTAACAAATTTGTGGATCAAATCCCTCGGATCACTGTCTCAGTCCTTCAAGGGGATTGTGAACTTTTTGTTTTTTGGTTTTTTTGGGTTTTTTTGTTTGTTTGTTTTTTTAGTGTACTTGGAAGATTTTTTTTTTCTAATTAAAGCTTTTTTTTTTTTCAAAGCATATGCATGGATATTTTTTCAACATTGTACCTTGTAAAACTTTGTGCCCCAAATTTCCCCCTCTTCCTCCCATCCCCTCTCCCAGATGACAAGTAATCCAATATTTGTCAAATGTGCAATTCTTCTATACATATAATTATCATGCTGCACAAGAAAAATCAGACTAAAAAGGAAAAAAAATGAGAAAGAAAGCAAACAACAAAAAGAATGAAAATGCCTATGTTGTGTTCTACACTTAGTTCCCACAGTCCTCTTTCTAGGTGCAGATGGCTCTCTTCATCATAACACCAATGGAATTGGCCTGAATCATCTCATTGTTGAAAAGAGCCATGTCCATCAGAATAATCCCCATATAATCTTATTGTCGCTGGTTCTGCTGCTTCACTTAGCATCATTTCATGTAAATCTCTCCAGGCCTCTCCAAAATCATCAAACTGTGAACTTCTAAAAAGGAAAGGGTTTGTACTATTCTTCCCTATCACAGGATGATGAACTTAATTTTCTGTATGTAGATAATTTCATGCATTTTTAAAAATTGTGTTTGTAGGGGGCAGCTAGGTGGCACAGTGGATAGAGCATCAGCCTTGAATTCAGGAGGACCCGAGTTCAAATCTGGTCTCAGACACTTAACACTTCCTAGCTGTGTGACTCTGGGCAAGTCACTTAACCCCAGCCTCAAAAAAAAAAAAAAAAAAAAAAAAAAAAAAAAAAAAAAAACTGTGTTTGTTAGAAGGCTATGCATGGGGCACATGATAATTTTTTTTTAAAAAGAAATAAGCAATAGCTATCTCAAAAATAAGTAATGGATCAGAACAAAATCACTTCTCAGTTAAACACACACAAAAAAGCAGTGTTAACATTCTGAATGTGACCTAAAATAACAGAGGAAAAAAAAAACGGAAAAAATTTAAGGGTAGAAATTATTTTTCAAATAGTGTAGGCAGAACATGCCCATTCACAGAGTGAGAATTCTAGTTTCAAGTTGTGGGATTTGGTCAAGTCATTCAGCCCTTTGAATGATGATCTGAGTCATGCATGGAATGAATAAAGGCCCTTTCTATGTTGTCACAGATTTATTGTGAGGATCCAATATAATTGTGCATGAAGCTTATTAGGAATTCTATCATTCTTGGGATGCAAATTAATGAGATTTTTAAATGATTAGTTCTGCTCATTTTAGAGTTTTCTCTTTGCCACATGTGTGTGTGTGCCTATATCATGTCTATATTTGTTTTATTGTTTATTTTTCTTGTTGTTTTTCAGAAGGAGACAAGGGATTTAAAATGAAAGAAACTGCTGCAGACCTAAGCCTTTCTGTGGTAGAAATTTACAAACAAAGATTAATGAATGATGGTCTCTGTGACTTGACTTGGAGAGAAATCTGTGTGACACATGAGATAATCTACCCCAGAAAAAAAAAATTATGAATGAAACCAGTGTGGAAAGGTGTTTTTGTTTTTGTTATTGTTGTTTTTAAAGGGGCAGGTTTTAGTGTACATCAGAGAATGCACACTGGAAAGAAACCTTTTGAATGTAATCAGTATGGAAAGGGTTTTACAGACAATAGATCACTTAGTCTACAGGAGAGAATTCATGCTGAAGTGAAAACTTTGGAATGTAACCAATTTGGAAAAGTAATTTCATTAATTTGGATCTTGGTTCATTCCATTTAGGATTAGGGTCTCTTCTGGTTCTAAATTCTTTGATCCTATGGATCTGAGAAGTAAAAAGAAGCTTGAAATTGAACTCTACTCTTCCATGTCACTTATTGTTGGGTCCTCAGCTTCAGATTAGGTCTCATAACTCAGCCAACTTCACTGAGCCTTTTGCATACACCTGACAGTTTGGAGAGGCAACAGGAGATGGGGAATTCTAAACCTAGATATTTGTTGAGTTAGGAAATTTGTGTCATTCCTAAATAAACAATTCTTTCTGCACAATTAGTGAAACTGATTTCTTGTCACTTAACCTTCCTCATTAGGAAAATATCTAACGTCGTTATTATCCAGCTCCTTACATATATATATATATATATGTATGTACAGACACACACACACATATAAAACTAAGTCAGATTCATAAGAAGACCAGTCAATATTTCAGATTTACTAATATAAGAGAAAATGATAAATGTTGCAGAGGATATGGGAAAATTGGAAGAATTAATGTCTTGTTGGTAGATTTGTGAACTGATCCAACCATTCTGGAGAGCAATTTGGAACAAAGCCCAAAGGGCTATAAAATTGTCTAGGAAAAGATGAGCTGGTGTATTTCACAAAAAAACCTGGAAAGACTTAAATGAACTGATGGTGAGTGAAGTGAGCAGCACAAAGAAAACATTGCACACAGTAAAAGTAACACAGTATGATGATAATCTCTGATAGAGTCAGCTATTCTAAGCAATACAGTGATCCAAGACATTTCCAAGACTCAAGATGGAAAATACTATCCACATCAAGAGAAAGATCTATGGAGTCTGAAAGCAGATCGAAGAATACAACTTTCACTTTTTTTTACAGCTTTCTCTTGTGGTTTTATCTTTTGTTTTGATTCTTCTTTCACAACATGACTAATATGGGGAAATGATTAACATGATTTATATGCATAATCTATATTAGGCTACTTAACATCTTGGGAAAGGGATCTGGGGATGGAGGAAGGAAAAAAATTTAGAACTCAAAATTTTTGTAAATTGTACAAAACACCAAAACTAAAATTTATGGGATGCAACCTCATATGCTATTCCATACATCTAACTACCTATCAAGCATTTTGAATTAGATAACCAAATGGCACAAATTCACCATATCCAAAATAAAACCTATTACCTCCCCCCCCATCATACTCCTCTCTCAAATTTCCTTTTTATTTAGAGGTTATCATCATTACTACAATCACCCAAATTCAACACCCTCATTTTATTCTTAACTTCTCACTATCTTTCAATTTTCATATCTAATCAACTGCCAAATTTGATCATTTCTATGACTACTATATCTTTTATATTACTTCTTCATTCACACAGCAGCTGACTTAGAATTTAGGTCCTTCCTGGGACATCTTCCTTGGGACCTAGTTTACTCAGGCCTTCGTCCTCTCTAATACTCCTAGAATGAAGTTGCCACATTGATTTCCCCCAACATGTAGAAATAAATGTCACTCCCTCACTCAGCAACTCCCAAAACTCCCTATTGCCTCCAGAATCACATAGAAAGTCCTATTTAGCATTTAACCCTTCACCATCTTCCCAGCGTTATTATACATTACTCCCCTTCACACAGTCCAGCAAAATTGTACTTCTCATTCTTCCTTACACGTAGCAAACCTTCTCCACCCTCGACACCTTTGAGCTGACTGTCCCTCATGCCTGATTTCTTCTTGTTCCTTCTCTCTGCTTCTTCTGTTTTCTTGTTTCCTTTGAGACACAGCTGAAGAAACTCCTTTAATGAGAAGCCTTTCCTTATCTTCTCATTGTTAGTATCACCTTATGTCTTTCTAAGATTATCTCCAATTTAAAAGGTGTATATCTTATTTGTACCTAGCTGTTTGCATGTTGCATAAATCCTTAGAACTGATTTTGCTAAGGTAAACACAAGGGATGATGAGTTGAAAGCGAGGTACAACAGCCTCCCAATGCTTGAGTTCTATAAGTAGATATTTTTGTATGGCCAGCAAATGATGCTATAAATATCAAAATAGATCCTTGTCAGAAAAAAAGGTTCTCCATCCCTGGATTAGTTTTAGGGGGCAGCTAGGTGGCGCAGTGGATAGAGCAACAGCCTTGAATTCAGGAGGACCCAAGTTCAAATGTGGTCTCAGACACTTAACACTTCCTAGCTGTGTGACCCTGGGCAAGTCACTTAACCCCAGCCTCAAAAAAAAGAAAAAAAAAAAAAAAGAAAAAGAAAAAGAAAAAAAGAAGTTGAGTTTTCTCTGATCGAGGACTGGTTTTGCCTCTTTGCACTTAGTACAGCAACTAGAATGTGGTAAATACCTAATAAGTGCTTCCCAATATGTTGGGAAGGAAAGGAAAGATTTTACTTAATTTACTGAGAACATTTAAAAGAGGAAAAAGTAGGGACCTGGGTTACCCACCAGAGAGACTGTCTTTATCGTTAAGCAGTCACCCACTTTTCAGTTTATTTTATATAAGACAGAGCTTGCAACAAAAGAATGTAAACTCTTGGAAACCAAGGGCTGTTTCTCTTTTCCTTTTCCTCAGTTATCCAGGATAGAGTCTGGCCCCTAGTTACTTACTAAATGCTTGATGGATGATCAATGAATGGATGATCCCAGTGAGAAACAAAAAGAGAATAGCTACTAGTACAAAAGGTCTGATTGCTAATGGAAACTGCTGTGAGACTCAAGGGAAAGAATTGTGGGTGCTGAAAGTTCATCATCATTGAGAAAGGGAGCACAGTGTTGGGCTACATGAAAAGAGGCATTGCTGCCTGGAATAAGAGGTAGTAGCATCACTTACTCTGCCCTGCTCATACCAGATCTGAAACTTTTGCTAATTTCTGTGATCACAGCCTAGCCAAGATGTGGGTAAATTGCAGAGCATCCAGAGGAAGGAAGCCAGCATGGTGAAGGACCTCAAGTCTGTGCCATGAGGATCATTTGGAAGAACTAAAGAGCTTTAGTTAGGAGACCTGTTAGAATCTAAATTCATGTCAGTTAGAATCAGGATTGCCATCATCAAGTATCTGAAATCTTTTCAAGTCTTCTTAGATTTTTCCTGTCAGATCAAGATGACCAGAATCTGCAGCAATGAGGGCAGGAGGTTGCCAAGAAAGATTAACTTTTCAGGTTAAAATAATAATAAATAAATGAATAAATAAAACTTTTAAAGAAGTTTAGCTTCCCAGAGATGGTGGGATCTTTTTTACAGAAATCCTTAAGCAAAGACGTGGTCTTTTGGGGTTTGACTTTTATTGAATTCCCTTCTAACTCTGAGAATCAATGCCCCCAATTCTCCCCTTGGACTTGCCTCCTCAGAGTTCTTATTGAATTTCTTCTAGTTTCCGGTTTCGTGGTTATTGACTAATTTTATTTCTGCCATTGCCATTGCTTTATAATATGGAAAATTCCAGACACTTCTTCTGGGATCTCTAGAGCAATGTTTTTTGCTAGTTTCGTGAAAGAAATTACCTGCTCAAGAAACTGTCTGTAGTAGATCTAAGGATTACAACTTGGGCTTGAGCATAAATAATGAATGAGGCATTTCAAGACGTGTGAGAACTAAGAAAACAAGTCATCTTTTTAGAGACATTTCATAAAAGGCCTTGAACCAATAATTAAGGGAAAGAGATGGACAATAGAAAGAATTATTGCTTATTCAAACCTTTACTGTTCAGACACGTAATAGTGATATTTCCCCATCATAACACACATTACTAATGCCACTTGACTGGAATAAGATGGCAGTATTGTTGAGGGATTTTCCTCAAAATATACCCAGGGGAGTGTGGAAGACTTTTTAAACATTGTAATGACACAATTCATAGTTTCATAATTTGAATAGTATAACATTTTGGAAAGTTTGAATGAAATAAATATCACTGGAGTGGAGTTCCCGAATGTATCCAACTAAAAATATGTAAGAAACTTTAAACATTTTAATAACAGGGTTACAATTTAATTCCTAGTTTCATAGTATCCAGATCACAAAGGGAATCTTTTAAGAATACAATTATATCAGCATCTAGAAACCATTTTTTAAAAACTCCTGTATTGGTTCCTGCAGTGGTTACCCAAATATTCTGAATGAGGTGCGGTGAGATCTCTCAAGACAGTTGTGAAAATCGAGTAAGGCTTCATCCACATCAGAGTTTGAATAGGCCTGAAGGACTTTGAGCATTGATCCAAGGGCAGACTTAAGTCCCCTTCCTGCTATCCTCCCATGACTCCCTATTTTCTCCCTATTTCAGTCAAATATGGGCAACTATGTATTTATTGGTCAAGTTCAATTTCTTGAGTTTAGAATGTAAAATCCTCAGCCAATGAGGATGAGGGTCAGTGGGGGAGGGGGCATTTGCTTTAGGGATTAAAAGTGTTAATCCCTTCGATTATCTGTTCCAGGGATTGGACTGCCCTTCTCTCCAGAATTTACAATAAACTTTGCTTTGCTTCTAGGGATCTCTCCAGCTTTTTTAATTAAATGGTGACCCCTCTATCAGCATCTAGAAATCATTTTTTTTTAAACTCCCGTATTGGTTCCTGCAGTGGTTCCCCAAACATCCCAAGAGCACAAATCGAAGTCGGCACATCCCAAACAACATTAGAGATTTAAAGTGTGAGACACACGCGCAGAACAGCCTGTTCTGTCCGTTTCGGAATTATCTTCCAGAGAAAGCTCACTTCCTGCATCTCTCCATGTTACTCTAAACCGCATTCAAAACAGAATAGAGGCATTCTTATCCAGTTCCTTTCATTTGTCCTCTCGCAGTCCCATCTTCTTGCTTTCATGATGGAGTTTCAGGGCACATTGCCTTAAGGTCTGGGCCCTGGTAGAAGCTTAAAGACCAGCCATTTACCACCTCTGTCCAATCCGATCCGGATTAACAGTGACAAACTGCGCGGAGCATCCCCAGCTTCCCCAGAGCCCCTGGCTGCTGCCTGCACAAACAATGGGGTCCCTCACTTTGGCTCCGTCTGGGGAGGCAGTTTTAGCAGGGCGGTCTCTCTGCTCTGGAGATGGGGGCTGAGTCTGAGAGGGAAGGAGCTGGGGGAGGCCGTGGGGAGGAGGAGCTCTCCCAGATGACCAGCCAGTGGGGGCGGCCCAGAAGGAATTTGAGTCCCGGGGTGGAGTTTCAAAGGAGTTTGGGACAGAAGAAGGGATCCTTGAGGGATGGGGGGCAGGGCTTGGGGAGGCGAGGCGGTAAGAGTCCTAAAGTCCAGGCCCGGGCTGTGATTGGAGGAAAGAGATCATGCATCCGGGGGAATTGGCAGGGCGGGGCTCTGTAGACCCCGTCAGAGTGAGCTGCTGGGAAGCAGGAAGCCTCTGAGCTGGGATCTCTGCCTTCCGCTGCAGCCGAAACCTCTTTGTCTTCTGGGAGCCAGACCCGAGCTTGCAGGTCCCAGGTAGGTCTGAGGCAGCGCCCCCATATTTCCTGGTTTCCGCTGGCTGCGGGCCATCGAGTCTCCTCCTCCTGACCTTGTGGTGAGTGTCCTCCGAGTCTGCCTTTGTACCAAGCCTGCCTGCGGGAGGAGCTCCCGCCCCAAACCTCTTCCAGACTCCCACTCCCTTCCCGGATTTGGGTCACACTTTTCCGACTTCAGACGCAATCCCGGAGTCCCGATTTCTGCCTCCTCTCCAGTCCCCAGGGCTCCCATCTCCCTGTCCCCACCTCATGTCCCGGCTTCCCAGCCTTTTGTCTTCTATCTGGGTGAAATGGAGTGTCTTCAGAGGCAGCCCCCTTTAAGCATCCAAGTATCCGAGAGTCCTGCCCTCCACCCCAGCACCTCGCCTTGGACACAGTCACCAACGCACTTTCCTGCGCCTGTCTCCGGGGCCGGCTCCCCACCGGCTCTCAGGCGTGGGACTCCCTTTCCGGACTTAACGTTCAGAGACTCCAAACGTAAAATTGCCAGAGTTCCGGAAGTCCTCCCCAGCTCCTAGGTAGACCCGTTTTCTCCACTCAGGTGTTCCCCTGGAGCATTTCTGTCACTTTAGTGGCCCTGACCTCCCTGCCGTGACCTATATCGGTGTCTCTTGCTCCCCAGACCTCCTGATTCCCTAACACTTTCTTCCCTCAGAGTTGAAAACCAGACAGGATTTTGTTCCCAGGCCCAGGCTTTTTCTGACCATCACCAGGGGCTTCATTGTCCCCATCCTCCCCCTTCCCTAGCTCCCCTCCCTCCTATATCAAGTGGTCTTAATCTAAATGATGCAGTTTGTGTTTGCTGAGGAGAGGGAATATAAGGAGGGCAGAGCACTAAGTGGGGGGGAGAGCTCTGCCTCAAGAGCCCCTGAGTAGTCTCCTCCCATCTGGGATCCCAAAGCCCTTTGTATCTGTAGAGTCTCTGTGGGAGGATGGGGAGAGGAGGGAGGAGAAAAGAAGGAATAAATTAAGGAGGGGAGTCCGCTTCCTCTTCAGCCCACCTCCCTTTCCAATCCTGACCCTCCCAGCGTTGTTCTGTTGGATGGAGTGTCTCTCCTGAGGATAGGGTCAAGTTCATTGTACCTCCTGGAGGACCTCACTCCCTGAATCCCTGCAGCCTGGCCTCCCACATAGGGAAAGAGGGGAAAGTCCTCTCCTCCTCTGGGATGCTTCTCCCTCTCCAGCTTCATCGTCTGAGGACCCGAGCCTGATCCAAGAACTGAGTGCAAGGCAGACACCCAAAGTGGTGTGAACATCGAAAACAGTTTTATTGTGAGAATGCCAAATAGCATTCTCTAAAACTATGACTATAAAGGCCATCTTCCTGGGAGGGACTAAGATGATGGAGAGGGGGAAATGGGCTTTTTTAGGCAGAGATAAAGAAGGAGGCACTCTCCTGTGGGTTCCTGCCTTTCTCTTGGTTTTCAGAGAGCTTTAGAATGAAAGCCCTCCCCCCATGTTTACGTGTGACCTCTCTTAGTAAGAGCTTTGACTGTTGCTACTCTTGTGGGTCTCTCAAGGGTGGGAGCAGCAGGACCCTGAAATAAAACCCAGGGACCAGAGGGAGAAACTTGACAAAATGGAATCATTTTGGTTGCTTTGCTACCTGCACAGGGAGCCTGGAGCCAGAGGGAATGGGCCCTGGGAGCCTCAGACCTCCTCCTCAGGTGAGTGCAGTCCTTCCCACAGACCTGACCGAAAACTGCAGTCACAACCATTTCTATAGATGTGGAAGATGGACTGTGAACCTGGCAAGGCCTTATGCATGGGTCATTTTTATTTATTTTTTTTTGCTGAGGCTATTGGGGTTAAGTGACTTGTCCAGGGTCACAGCTAGGAAGTGTGCAGTGTCTGAGACCATATTTGAACACAGGTCCCCCACTTCAGGGCTGGTGCTCTGTCCACTCTGACACCTAGCTGCCCCTGTATGGGTCATTTCTTTCAAAAAACAGGTCTTGGGGAAATAGAGTAGTAACCACACTGCCTTTCCCTTCCTCTCTGTTTCCAACTGATTTCTTGGGCACAGAGACCCACTCCACATACATCCCCTACGTTGGTACCTTTCTCCTGACAATTGACTGAGATACATTACTTCATTATGAATCTCCATTCCACCAGGGTCAAGTTTGGGCCCACCCACAATCTCTCCCCTCCTCTTGGTTTCCTGTGACCGTGGTCTCCTTTTAGCCTCTGGAGGTCCTGGAAAACCCTTCATAGAGTTTGGTCTGATTCGGCCTGGAGCTGAGCCTGGAAGGCTTCCCCAGCTTTTGTCCTGTGCAGTGTGGTCCTCATAACAGCAACTGTGATGTTGTGGGTGTTTCTGTCCTTCTGCCTCAGGTCCCCCGAGCCTTCCCAGCTATCCCCAAATCCCTCCTCCTGACCACTTCTTGGATCCAGCAAAATAAGCCTTGAGAAAGGCCCTAGGTCCAAACTTAGGAGTTCTAGTTCAGAGAAGTCTGGGGCCATCCTGCTGCTCTGGTGCTTTTAAGAACTACCCTGGCACAGGGTCTGATCTCTACCACTTCAAAGAGGCTGCTGAGATTTTCCTTGCCTCTGTTGTTCCTGGCCACCAGGACTATGTACTCTGTTAGTATACAAACTAGTTTCTTGGTAATTTAATTTGGGCTCTCTCATGCAGAGTGCCAGTGTAGAGACCATGAGAAGCACAGGGAGAAAAGGAAGCATTGGAAGAGCCACATTCCTGTGTCATGGCACTTGAGACAGTTTCCTAAAAATTGTGACTCTGCAACCGGCTCAGCAGGTCCTGGGTTGACCTAGAAGAGTAAATGGAGGGAACTGACTCCAGCCAATGTTTAGTTTAAATGTTCATCAAACATGAGTTTATTCATCTACAGGGAAAAGGAGATTAATGAGTATAGCCTACAGTATGGACACGAGTTCCTTAGGTTCAATACACAAGGCCCCTCTTGCCTCCATGTGGGAGCTCCTGTGTTCAGCAGAGCAGGGGGAGGCAATGTGGCATCTTGGGAAATCTGTCACATCTGAAGGACCCTGGATGCACAATGGCAGATCTTTAGGTTTCCAGGCAGCCATGCTAACTTGTCCAGAGGCCGTCAGAATACAGCTGGAAGGGAGGCACATGGAGCCATTGCCCCCTATGTAAGTTCTCCTGGGCTTCTTTTGTCACCTTTCAAGGTAAATAACAAAATTAATCCAACCATGTGGCATGGGAAAGACAGAACTCCAGGAGATGGTGGCCCTTCCCCCAAGGCTGAGAGGCTCAATGGGGAGGCTGCTGCCTTTGATAGCCTAATTAGTCAGCCTAATTTCAAGACTGTCTGAAAGAAGAAAATTGGCCATTATTATGAGGGCTCTATTAAGTGCCAGACACAAGTTAAGCACCTTACCAATATTTCCTATGATCCTCACAACAAACCCTGGACAGGAGGTGTTTTTAATCCCTATTTTAACAAATGTTAGCGTTCTCAATTTTTCCTTTATACCGTGCTCTCCCATTGATAAAGCAAGAAAAACTAACTCCCTTTTACAGAAATGTATCTAGTCAAGCCAACAGAATTTCTTATTGTTAGTGTTGAAAGAATATTATCTCAATGTGTGCTCTGAACGTCACTTCTCTAGCAAGAAGTAGGCAGTGTGTCATCAAGAGGCCTCAGGAATTCAGTGATCATTGCATTGCTTAGACCTGCTATATATTGATACATGTGTGTACAAAAACATGTGTATTGAGGGTAGTGTCCATATGTGCATTTATATGTTCATGTGTGCACATTTAAGGTAAATATTCTATCTCAAGGGGTAGAAGACAACATATCATCATGAGTCCTCAAGCACTGATTGATCAGTGTTCCTATGTATGTATGCATGCGTATGTGTGTACACACAAACACATTTTTATCAACAAAGATCCATCTTCTCATTTTTTTCATCTGCTCCCTATCCAGTGGAAACATAAATAAAACCAAACCTACTACACACAACATTCAATCGATCTGAAAAATAAAAAAAATCCACTTGCCTATGTCTTAAAACATATTTCTCTTATGCACCAGAGCCTTGTGTCTTTAAGTGGTAGAGACCAGCTGTTTCAACATTGTTCCTCAGGAATTGTATTCCATGATATTTATGGCCCTTAGTCATGCATTTCCCATTCATGGGTAATCCCCCCAATTCTCTTTACCATCTCAAAAAGGACAATATATATTCTTATACACCCTTTGAATTTGTTCTGGTTAGGACTAATCCTTCCCTTAATCTATCTTCCCTCCAACACCCCTGCACCTTTTTCTCCTTCCCACTTTTTCACTGGTGAGTAAAATGTATTTCTCCATTCAACTCTGTGTTGTGTGTATCCTTCCCACATTGGCCTAGATGACTGAGGTTTAGGTGTTCGATGTACACTTCTTGATTTTATCCATTTATATTATTTTCCTTAGGAATGCTTGAAAGTACTTTGATTAAAGGTCCTTTTCTCCTGGTAGCATTATATTTGTTTTTGCTTCATAAATCATTCTTAGACATAAGATCATGTCCTTTGCCTCCTGTCATATCATATCCTATTCTCAGATCTCTGCTGCTTAATGAGACTTGCTGCCAAATTGCATCTGGTCTTAATGGAAGCTCCTTGGTACTTGAATTGTATTGGACTTTCTGGCTGCTTGAAGGATTTTTCTCTTTGACTTAGAAGCTCTGCATTTTGGCTATGATTTCCTGGGAGTTTACGTCCTGAGATATCTTTCAGGAAGTTGATAAGAATCCAGATCGATAAAGAATTCTGAGAGGTTTTCTCTTGGTCATCAAGAGCTTTATTCACATAAAAGTTATTGGAGAGGCTCTCAGAGTGAGAGATCAAAGGAGTTTACCTATATTGGGAAATTGTGGTACTTTGCCAAGGCTCCTAGAACTGGAAAGGGATCCAAGGCATGGTCTTTTATGACCTCTAAGATAGTTGCTTTATGGACTTTATCTGGAAAAGAAATGTTCTTTTGACTGTCCAAAGGTATGAAAAGAGCAGCTTAAAGCACATTTCTTTGACAAAATTTAGGGCCTGTCCTATCAAAGAGTATTTCTACTTTATCCTCTCTTTAAAAGATATATTGGGACTTCAGTCCTGTATCTAGGCTGCTTTTTAGGCTGATAGACTGATGATATATAGTTTTACTTGCTGTCTGTTGTATATGACTTGTTTTTACTTTGAAATATCTTAAACGTTTCCTTCCCCTTTTGAAAGTCTCTTGAATTTTCTTGTGGCTTCCAATTGATTTATACAAATTTTTAGAGAGTTTGTTGTGTGGGCAAGGTTTTATGAACTCCTTGATTCTTTCTTTCACGAAACTTGTTTTTTACCATTTAGTATCTTCTCAAGTATTCTTATTGCATTCATAAACATGTCTAATGTTTACTTTTCCAAGAATTATGGTCCAACTATGTCTATACGTCCAATTAGATTTTTACCAAAGACTGTTATACTTTGTTGTTCTACTTTGACCAAAGCATTATTATTTTTTTTTTTTTTTTTATCATATTGACTATGTGGTTTTGGATGTTTTGGTTTAGAATGAGATTGTATTCATTGCTCGCCTAATGTTGAACTGCCCTTCCATTCCTAATGGCAATCCCACTTGATCGATCATAATGAATGGTTTCTTGGATAATTCACTATGGTGTTTTGATAGTATTTTGTTTAAAATTGGAGGGAAGAGACAATGTTCATTCCTTGACTTCTAATTTACTCTTTGTGTTTGGATATTCCTTGGTTTTAGTATTGGGTCTATGTTAGACTCCTAAAAGAATTCTTGTAGGATACTTTCTTATTTGGTGGATTAGTGGTCAAGTGTGGGTATTAACTGTTCTTTATAGATTTGATAGAATTTTCCTGTCTTCTGATAATTTGAATATTTCATGCTTTTGGCAGTATTCCTCTTTTCTTTCTCAGTTTCTTTAATACTACATAAAATGGTCTCATTGTCCCTTTTATTCTAGTTTTCTTCTGATTTTACCTTTGCCATTTGCTATTCCATTGACTGGATTTTCTTCTTTCTTTTGATCAGATTAGGTAAATATTTTTTTTTCTTTTCTTCTTTTCCATTTTAATAGTGATTTTTTAAAAGCCATTTTTAGATTTGTCATTTTTATTTATTTCCAATTTGTCTTTTTGCCTGCTAATTTTAATATTTTGTCTTTTGTACTTTGGCTTTGTTTATTTAGTTTTCTAAGTTTTTGTTTTTTTTTTTTTATATTCTTAATGTGTCTTGGTAACTCTTTCCCCTCTGATGACTGCTTTGGCTGAATTCCAGAAATCCTGTGGTATTGTTTAATTAATCATTCTCATTTTCTTTTGCAAAGTTATCATTCATTACTTAATATCTATTCCTCCAAGTCCTGGTTCTCTCCCAGGAGTGACAGCTCCTAAACCCCCAAGACTCAGGGTGATATACTCTATCTCTTATAAGAATATTCATCAGTGGAACCCATTCCCAAAATCAGGCCTCCTTCCTTGTTTCACCTTTTCCAGCTTTCCACCCTCCACCCTGACATGCAGTCTTCTCCTTGGAAATCTCAAAAGTATAAAAAAATAATAAATTCCTCAGTTGTTCAGAACTGACACAATAGAATAGAAGAAAACTGTGAAATATGCTTTACACATAGACCATGATGAGATCAGAGTGGAAATTCCCAGTCCAAAATGAATATGTGAGAAATTCACAATGACCATTCCCTTTGGTAAAAGATGGTTTATTTAGGAGAAGAAGTTATAGATAAAATGAAGGGATAAAGCAGTCACCCAAAGTGAGAAATATGAAATAGAGTTGGGAGAGCAATATAGTTATCAAGGAAAAGAGTTTGGAAGACTCCATTGAAGAAATATGCCATGAGGCCTGAGTAGGCAATTCCATTATAAGACACTTCTCATTATAAGACATCATCCATAATAATTCCATAATTTCTCAGCTTTCTTCTATCTGATCCTATAAAATTCTTTCCTCAACATTCAGACTCTTAGTGACCAAGGATTTAGGAGTTGACTCTGACACTCATAAAGGGGGTGACCTTTGGGCATAGCCTTGCTTTTCAGTTTCCTCCTGTAAGTTGAGGAGGGTTGGACTTTTAAATTCTGAAGTGTTTTTTAGCTCTACATCTTATATCTTTTGGTGGTTTAGGAGTTGGTGACATTCAAGGATGTGGCTGTGGACTTCACCCAGGAGGAGTGGGGCCTCTTGGACCCCTCTCAGAAGGAGCTATACAAGGAGGTCATGTGGGAGAATGCTTGGAACTTGCTCTCCCTGGGTAAGGACACTTCTGATAGTTCCAAGTTTACAATCAAAGGGGATATTTTCAATCCCCAATATACAGGGTTTTATTTTGGGGGAGAGGGGGATGAGAGATTATTAATGAGGAAAGAGAAAGTGCTGGTATTTGTATTGTTGGGTAGGACCCTAAGGATGTCTTTTGTTGCTCCTGAAGCTCTTTCTTATCAAAACTAGGCAGCTTTAGGTCAAAGATCAAATCAGAATGAAAGCATCTGAACCATGGAAGTAATCTCAGAGGTGATTTCATTTAACCTCTATTTGGACTCAAATTTTCTCTGTCAAAGCTCTGAAAATTGCTCAGGCAGCTTTTCCTTACAGCCCATTCCTTTATGGGATAGTTCTAGTAACAAGCATCATTTTGTAGCCCAAAGCACCTTGTTGTCTCTAGTATAGAGAGTTTCTCCTTAATCTTCCCCCAAATTCCAGCACAAGTCATGGGAAAGAAATGGAAGGGAATAAGCATTTCTTTTCACTTATTTTCCAGGTTCTGTGCCATATGCTTTCTTTAACATACAGTAACAATGATATTGTTTAAGAACAATTTCTGGCCAATATATTATTTTGACTATTATAAGGATCTAAATTAACAATAAAGAACAAATAAGGAAAAATACTATTTGCTTCCAGAGAAAGGGGGGAGGAGGGTTTGATTCTTTCTCAGGATAATGTGGTACATCCCATTTGGGGTTACTTGCTCTCCAAGCACTAGTGGGTAAATACAGACTGATATGTGTGAACATGATGGGGTGAATCTCAAAATGAACAACCAAATTACAAACTTTTCTCCATCTTCATCCCTAACTGATTTCCATACCCAGGACTTCCAGTTCCCAGAGAAGATGTCATCTTTTATTTTAACCAAAGGATAGCACCATGGATGCTAGACCAAGAAGACCTGAGGAGCTTCTATCCAAGTGAGTAAGGTGAAAGCAAATGAATGAAAGTTGTGGTTAAAGAGACTCCTGGAAGTTATTAAAAAATAACTGCTAGGTTTGGGAAGAAAGACCAGTCTTGGAATTTTTTTTCAGATATTTTTTGACAGTACCTTCATGAGTCTGAACTGAATCTGGGTTTCCCATCAACAAAATAAGTGGGTTGCAATCCATGGTCCTGTATATCCTTTCCACTGATCATCTATGATCCTATAAGAAGTAATTATTTGGAATTGGGTTGAGGGAATTCTCCTGAAAGTGACAAAAGGGATTAGGTTTTCCATTGAGCCATTTCCTAGAACTTCTTCAAGTCAGCAAACATTTAAGTGTCTGCTACATGCCAGGTCCTAAATTTAGTACCGGGAACATAAAGAGAGGCAAAGGACATCTCCTGCTCTCCTGGAGGCTAAGAACTGGTGGGAATAATACTACACCAACAATTTTGTAGAAACCCACCATGAGTCAGATAAAGTGGATAAACTTAGTACCTCATGAAATCATTTATTAGTGAGAATAAGAATGGCTTAAGAAGAGAGGAGGAAATTGGGGCGGAAAAAGTCAACATGAAATCAAATTGCTAGCATTTTTACAGCACCTACTATGTGTCATGAACGTGCTGTCTTATTTTGTCCTCATGAGAACTCTAGGATTAGGTGTGATTGTTGTGCCCATTTTACAGATAAAGAAACTGAGGTAAACAAGGATACTGTAAATTGACTAGCCCATTTATGAGGTAGGATTAAAACTTGGGTCTTCATGATTAAAAACCCTATTCACTGTACCATCTGTACAAATATGAGGAAAATGCTTACACATGTATGAGGTCAGAAATAGAAGAATTGGATAAGTTCCCATTCTTTAAACTCTAGCCAGTCAAAGGAATTGCTCATTATTTTTAAAAAGATTTATATTTCTATTGGCTCTTGACAAATGTACTTGAGTCGATTGAAAATATTGCTCTATGTTGTTTTTTAATAATATTTATATAGTCGTAATCTTTGAAAGAACAGAGTTTCTTCAGAAATAACTTTTTTTTTTTCTACTACTGGTAAAGTCGCTATACTTTCACTGAAACCCTATTGAATGACCAACCCATGTACCCAACCAATTCCTTTGAGAAACTGCCAGGCAGAAGATAAGTTCAAAATTCAATAAGCAGCACTTGAAGGTCTGTTTTTCTAGAAAGGTCGTGGTCTCCCGTGATGATTTCATGATGGTCTCTACTGTTCCTGCCTTCTGACCACAATTTTTTTTTTTTTTTTTTTTTTTTTTTTTTTGGGAGGCTGGGGTTAAGTGACTTGCCCAGGGTCACACAGCTAGGAAGTGTTAAGTGTCTGAGACCAGATTTGAACTCGGGTCCTCCTGAATTCAAGGCTGATGCTCTATCCACTGCGCCACCTAGCTGCCCCATGACCACAATTTTTAAGTAGCCTGCCGCAGTGCTGCAAGAATGAAAGCCCAGGTAACATCTTGATCGGGTGATTAGAGATTAGATGAGAAGGGATTGCTAGGTAAGTCAGGAGTGAGAGAACTATTCTGGTAATGTGAGACACAGTCCCTGAGGATCTTTGCATGCCTGTGGTCATTTGTCCATAAAGGTCCAAGCTTCCTGGAAAGTCTGAACCAATTTCATGTCAAGTTGAGAAATCAGTATATGTTGCACTTAGAAGTCAGAGTTTGATGCAATCACTGCACAATCCCCCAAAATAGTGTATTAATGATGATGATAGATTGAAATCACTGCAGAAAGAGAGCTCTTAAGATGGAAATGTGCATATACATGTTGTCTGAGAGTTATCTTTATAACCAAATCAGACAATATTTTATCACTTAAGGTGCCACTTATCAATTTGTGGGTCAAATCCCTTGAATCACTGTCTCAATCCTTCAAGGGGATTGTGAACTTCCATAAGAGAAAGTTGTATAATAATGGAGCATGCCCTACCTACCATTCCATACTACAGGATGATGAACTTAATTTTCTGTGTGAGATACAGAAATGCATAATTTAATGCATTTTTTAAATAACTATGTTTGTTACAAGGATATTCAAGGGTCATGTGATGATAATTTTTTAAAAAAGAAATTAAAAATATCTATCTCAAGAAAAAGTTATGGATCAGAACAAAATCACTTCTACCTCAAGTAAGCACAAAAATAATAGTGTTGACA
The DNA here is from genome assembly GCF_048593235.1 of Sminthopsis crassicaudata. NCBI lineage: Eukaryota > Metazoa > Chordata > Mammalia > Dasyuromorphia > Dasyuridae > Sminthopsis > Sminthopsis crassicaudata. Next base: position 756,761,475 of record NC_133617.1, on the reverse strand, counting down.
TTCTGAATAGGACCTCAGATAATGTAACAGAAAATGATCATCAGGGAAATTTGGTATGCTTAAGAGATAGGATTGTCATGAAATAATTTGAGTAGTATATATGCAGCAAATCACTTATCTGTGAAGAAAGGATTGAAAGTGCCTATAATGAAAGGGAAAATGAAAGATTGAGAATGGAGTTAATTTGTCAAATATTGTAGACAGAGAATGCCCATGTTATAGTTGTTGTTGTTGTGTTGTTTTTCAGAAGATGAAATGGGACTTGAAATGAAGGAAACTGCTGTAGACCTAAGCCTTTCTGTGGTAGAAAGTCACAAGCAAAAATTCATGAATGATGGTCCCTGTGACTTATCTTGGAGAGAAATCTTTATGACACATGAAATAATCCACTCTGGAGAGAAGCATTATGAATGTAACCAATGTGGAATGGCTTTTAGATATAAGAAAAGTCTTATTAGACATCATGGGATCCATACTGGAGAGAAACTTTATGAATGTAAGCATTGTGGAAAGGCTTTTATAAAAAGGAGAGCTCTTACTGTACATCAGAGAATCCACACTGGAGAGAAACCTTATGAATGTAAGCAATGTGGAAAGGGGTTTATGAATAAGAGAGCTCTTATTTTACATCAGAGAATCCACACTGGAGAAAAACCTTTTGAATGTCAGCAATGTGGAAAGGCTTTTACAAAAAAGGATACTCTTACTGTACATCAGAGAATCCACACTGGAGAGAAACCTTATGAATGTAAGAAATGTGGAAAGGGTTTTAGGCAAAGAGGAAATCTTACTACACATGAGACAATCCACACTGTAGAGAAATCATTTATATGTAGCCAATGTGGAAAGGCCTTTTGGCAAATGGAATATCTTACTGCACATCAGAGAATCCACACTGGACAGAAACCATATGAATGTAAGCAGTGTGGAAGGGCTTTTGGGTATAAGAGAAATCTTACTAGACATCAGAGGATCCACACTGGAGAGAAACCTTGTGAATGTAAGCAGTGTGGAAAAGCTTTTATAGAAATGAGCCCTTTTAATGCACATCAGAGAATCCACATTGGAGAGAACCCACATGAAAGTGAGCAGTGTGGAAAGGTTAGGCAAAAGGGAGCTCCTATGGCATATGAGGCAATCCACACTGGAGAGAAACTTTATGAATGTAGCCAATGTGGAAAAGTCTTTAGGCAAAGGGGAGCTCTTACTGCACATGAAGCAATCCACACTGGAGAGAAACCATATAAGTGTAACCAATGTGGAAAGGCCTTTAGGCAAAGGGGAGCTCTTAATGTACATGAAGCAATCCACACTGGAGAGAAACCATATAAATGTAACCAATGTGGAAAGGCCTTCAGACAAAAGGGAGCTCTTAGTGCACATGAGGCAATCCACACTGGTGAGAAACCATATAAATGTAACCAATGTGGAAAGGCCTTCAGGCAAAAGGGAGCTCTTAGCGCACATGAGGCAATTCACACTGGAGAGAAACCATATAAATGTATCCACTGTGGAAAGGCTTTTAGGCAAAAGGCATCTCTTACTGCACATGAGGCAATACACATTGGAGAAAAACATTGTGAATGTAACCAATGTGGAAAGGCTTTTGTAGATAGGAGAGGTCTTACTGTACATCAGAGAATCCACACTGGAGAGAAACGTTATGAATGTAACCAATGTGGAAAGGCCTTTAGATATAAGATAAGTCTTACTGGACATGAGGGAGTCCACACTGGAGAGAAGCCTTATGAATGTAACCAGTGTGGAAAGGGTTTTAGAGACAATAGATCACTTAGTCAACATCAGAGAATCCATACTGAAGAGAAACCATATGAAGAGAAACCATATGTATGTTATCAGTGTGGAAAGGCTTTTAGGAATAAGGGAAGTCTTACTCTACATGAGGCAATGCACACTGGAGAGAAACCTTATGAATGTTACCAATGTGGAAAGGCCTTTAAGTACAAGGGATGTCTTACTTCACATCAGAGAATTCACACTGGGGAAAAACCTTATAAATGTAACCAATGTGGAAAGGCCTTTATATATATGCAAAGTCTTACTGCACATCAGGGAATTCACACTGTAGAGAAACCTTATAAATGTAACCAATGTGGAAAGGCCTTTCTATATAAGAATACTCTTACTGCACATCAGGGAATTCACTTAGAGAAAGCTTATCAATGTGACCAGTGTGGAAAGGCCTTTAAGCAAAGGGGAGCTCTTACTATACATCAGAGAATCCACACTGGAGAGAAACCTTATGAATGTATGCTATGTGGAAAGACTTTTACATATAAGAGTAGCCTTATTGCACATCAGAAAATTCACACAGAAGGTATCCAATAAGGAATGGGCTTAATAATAAACTTTGTGAAGAAAGTAAAGATATTAAAATAAGGAGGAAAATGAATCAGGTAGAGAACCTTGGGAGAAGATGTAGTGGTGCTGATCCCTTCTATATTATGCCTTTTCCAGCCATAATTCTAATGGCATACGGAGGAAAGGTACAAAAGATGACTAGAGGTAGCAAATAGGTTCTTGGGCATATTGGATCCTTCTTTTCCATCTGGTGACCTATTTGAAAGGCAGCATGAGAGAATAGAAAGATAATTAGATTTGTAGTAAGAGCACATGGTTTGAAATTTGGGTTCTGAACCTCTATGATCTTGGGAAAGTAATTTCACTTAATGGGGTATTGGATCATTTAAATTAAGATTAAGGTCTCAACTGTTTTGAAATTTTGGGGGAAATCTGAGAAGTCAAAGAGGAGCTTGAAGTTGAACCCTACCCCTCCTGCCACATCTTGCTGGGTCCTCAATTTTGGATTAGGTCTAATAATTCAAGATTACTTCACTAAGCCATCTGCATATGACTGGAGTCGGGAGACAGCAAGATATTGGGAATTCTCAACCTAGATCAATGTTGAATCATTCCTAAATGAACAGTTCTGCAATTAATGAAGTAGATTTCTTGCCATTTTCATTCAGATTTTAAGATTTTTTTTTTTTAATAAAAGATTTCAACTTAGTTTTCAACTTATATCCATCAAATTGTTAATGGTGATCCCAACAGTTGGAAGTAGTTTTGGGGGGCTATAAAAGACACAATAATAAATGTCTATAGCTATGAATTGCTCTAGCTGTTGTGAAAAGTCATTTGATAGTAGGATTTGTTAAAAGGTGGTCAACTGCCCATCTTTTGTGACACAAGAAACCCCACTGCAAGACATAAACTCAGGTTCTAGCTACACTATGATTGCAGTGTTTTAGTTCTGTCCTATTTGCTTTAACTTTTGGTAGCAGAAACCAATATAGGTGGAAAAGAGAAACAAAATGGATACTCTTCAGTTGGAGAATGGCTAAACAAATTGTGGCACGTGAACATATTGGAATATTGTGTCCTAAGGACCATTGTATATGAAGAATTCAGAAAATCTTAAAGATATATAAATGAACAGATTGAAGTGAGCCAAACCAAGGACAAAATATCCACCGACTTCCCCAAATACTCAACCTATCAGTGATCTCTTCCATTTGAAATTCCTTTCAACAACATAGATGTATGTCTATCCCTCCTATGTGATTCTTGCTTATGTCTCACATATGTTCACCACAGAGCATCCATCCAATATGATGGAGTCCTTCCTGACTTTGTCCTACCATCTCAGGGGCACTTGTAGAGTATTCTGACTGACCACCTATCAGCACTCTTCCTTACTTTGGGCTCATCTTCTACAGTTCTTTAATGAAAAGTTTCACCAATGTCAACTATCCTAACAGAAGGCACCAAGAGAGTAACTGGAAAAAACACAACTCTCAGACCCTAAAATCTGAGAGCCATTCATGGGTTTATACATTAGGTGGAAATGGGGTGACCTATGTCTTGCCACCAGACTCAGATGACTGAAAGACAGAGAGAGGTATGTGAATTTGCACAGTTCTGCCTCGTTTAAATCCAACTCACTTGCAAATCAAGACTTCACCCTGATGGTATCAGTCCTCTTTAAGAACAATCTCCAGAAGAATAAGTCCAAAAGTTCAGTATTCCTCTGTGTTAAATGCAAAAGTTCAGTTTTCTCATCAGTCCCCTTTAATTTTAGAGAAAATTTGAGCTAAGTTTAGAAATGCAGTGCTTTCATAAAACACTCAAATTCACAAGGAATTGTTCTCTCAGAACCACCTGTAAATCACTTCATGTCAAGGAAATTGATGATCTTCTGTATGTTTAGCTAGTTTGATTCAATTCTAGAATAACTGTAGCAACCAAGATAAGGCCATTCCTGCAAATGCTGTTCCTAGGTATTTTGGGACAATTATATTTGTTATCAGTCAGTTTATCCAGATGCAAAGTATCAACATGTACCAGATAAAAAGAGGCTGTTACTAGCTCACATTTCAGATTTTCAACCACTCATGCTGTCTCTGCCCCCACAATGTTGCCAGTTCTTTAACCATTGAAATTGTTTTCTTACCTTCCAACTTCTGTTTTTTCTTCTGTTCTTAAAGTGGGGACAGGGGTTACCTTTCACCCCCCCCCCAGACCTTTAGCTCCTGACTAAATTCATCTTTACCGAATTTCATAGGTGAGCAACCTGAGGCAAACAGACTTGAATGGCCAGGCCAACACACCTGAAAAGTGTCTGAGGCAGGCCTAGAACAGATGAAGTTGAGTCTTACTGATTCTCCTCCCACAGCTCTTCAGTATGGTGCCACCTACTAGCCCTTGCTCTCACCTTAAAGGAGACTGTAAACTTGGAGAACATTTGTTTTTATTCCTTCAGTTTTATTCAAGTCTTTTAATAAAATTATCTCACCCTCTCAACTGCCAGGTGATCATATCAAAGAAAGAGTCTCTTTTTGAATCATGGTCAGGTCCTGCTGAGATTAAAGGTATCTCAAGTGCAGCCAGGTAGCACAGTGGATAGAGTACCAGTCCTGAAGTTAGGAGGACCTGAGATTAAAGGAAGCTCAAAGGTATAACTTCCATACAGACTCTTCCAGATTCAGTTTCATAATTCTTACTATCAGTGGTCAGTCTGATAAAACTCATTTCTGTACTAGAAATAAACACCACCATTCTGTACTAGAACTATTAACTATTATTGATTATTTACTGTAACTAGAACACCACTATTCTATATTAGAAATAAACACCACCACCATCTTGGATATTAAGTCTCTCTTGGAATTGAACCATCTTTTAGCAATCTTCCCCAAGACAACTGAAATTTTATGAGCTTTTCCAAAGGGAAGCCCTTACCACCCCTGCTCCTGTCAAATCCCAGTACTTTGCACATAGGGAGAATTTTCAAGGTCTTTTGTACTTTGCCCAAATCTTAAGGTATCATTATTTGGTTTTAAAACAAAGCATGCTCAAATAAATACTGTAGAGCTGCTAAGTATTGCAATCCCACTCTTGAGCAGTTTAAGTCATCATTAAGCATTTAGATCCAAAGAAGAGCTAATTTTAAAAGTATCTAATTGCATCACCCTATAGAAATCATTTTTTCATTAGCAGTCTTTCATACACAAATGTTTCCCCTAAGATCCTCTATTAGAAGACAATAATATCTTAGATTCCCAGTATGAAATAAAAGTTACTGACAAATGACAATTCAATCTGTTATATTTCCAAATTGTGTTGCATACAAAATTACTGGACAACTATCAATTAGACACTCTGGACTGATTATATTCAATGATTAGGGTAGCAGACTTTAGATCCAATGATCTAAAGGTCTGGTCCACTTATAGAGGTTTGAAGATCAACCATTTAACAACTTGGTCCAATCCGGATCAAGAGTCACAAACTACAGGTACCATCCCTTTCTTCCTAAGAGCCATTTAGGCTTATCTGCTCAAAGAATAGGACTCTTTGCTTTGAGTTAATCTGATGAAGCCATTTTAACAGGGCAGTCTTTCTGCTCTGAAGGATGTGACCGAATCTGAGAAGGAAGGAGCTAGTGAAGAAAGTGGGGAGAGAAGCTCTCAGAGATGACCAGCCTGATGGATGGTGGTCCTGTGGAATTTGAGACCTAGAGCGGAATTTGAAAGGAGTTTAGGGCAGAAGAGGGGATCCTTGTATGATTGGGGGACAGGGTTTGGGTAGGAGAGATTGTAAGAGGCCTGAAGTCCTGACCCTGGGTGTGATTGGAGGAAAGAGTTCATCCATCCTGAGGAATGGGACTAGGAAAGTCCTCCCAGAATAAGCTGGTTGGAAACAGGAAGTCTTTGAGCCAAGATCACTACCTTGCTTTGCCTAAGATTGTAATGCCAGAGAAACTGAGGCAAGGCAGAGAGTAGGTTTTTAATATTTTAATAGTGGAGAATTTGGGCTAGCTGAAACTAGCTGGCTGAATGGTACTCTTGTTTCAAAGCATCCAGTAGCAAGCAATTAATTCCAGAGACTTTTATAGGGCTCCCACTATCAGTGGGGCAGAAGAACACTGAGTGAGTGGACAAGCTATAAATTCAGGAATGATCATAACTTAGTCCTGACAGGGTCAAGGAGGTAGGGAGCAAAAGACAGAATCTGGAACAAGAGACAGTGAGTACTACCCAGGCATTTGAGATAAGCCATCTGGAGTTTTATGACTCACTGGAATGTAAGAGTGACCAGAGCTTAATGGGATAAGGAAAAGGGGGATGGTGGCCATAATATAGGGTATAGCATAATAATACAGGGAAACCGGTATTATAATTCAGGTATTTTATATATATATAAACTGAGCTATTATACTTAAGGGAAACTGAGGCATTACAAGATCATTCTCCCTTCCCTACCATAAAAACTCTTCTTCTCTTGGAGTTCACATCTTTCTCCCCTTTTCTCTGGGAACTCAGGTTTCTCCCTTTTTCTTTCCCCCATGGAGCTCAGATGTCTCTCCTTTTTTGCCCTGGGAGCTTTTCTTTGGAGATTAGGTCTCTCCCTTTATTTCCCTGTGAGCCTAGGTCCCTCTCCTTTTTACCTTGGAAGTGCAGGTCTTTGCCTCTCCTCCCATTGGAGGTTTCTCTCATTTTTGTTCACCCTGGGAGCTCAGATCTCCTTTTTTTTTCTGTGGGAGCAGTGTTTCTTCAGGGCTTGTATTCCAAAGAGATCATAAAGGAAGGAAAAGGACCCATATGTGTAAAAATATTTGTGGCAGCCCTTTTTGTAGTGGAAAGAAACTGGAAACTGAGGGAATAACCATCAGTTGGAGAATGAATAAGTTATGGTATATGAACGTTTTGGAATATTATTGTTCTATAAGCAATGATCAACAGGATGATTTCAGAGAGGCCTGGAGAGACTTACACAAACAGTTAACATGGAAAATAAATCCAGAAGTGACAATTTAACAATTATTGAAGATGACCAAAAGAAAAAAAAAATAATAGCCTGGATAGCATTTCTTTTCTTTTCTTTTCTTTTTTTTTTTTTTAAGTTTTCATTGGTTTATTCATTCATCAATTACTTTTTTTATTAATTTTATAATTATAATTTTTGACAGTACATATGCATAAGTATTTTTTTTATAATATTATCCCTTGTATTCATTTTTCCAAATTTTCCCCTCCCTTCCTCTACTCCCTCCCCTAGATGACAGGCAATCCCATACATTTTACATGTGTTACAGTATAACCTAGATACAATATATGTGTGTAAATCCAATTTTCTTGTTGCACATTAAGAATTGGATTCCAAAGGTATAAGTAAGCTGGGTAGAAAGACAGTAGTGCTAACACTTTACATTCACTTCCCAGTGTTCCTTCTCTGGGTGTAGTTATTTCTGTTCATCATTGATTAGCTGGAAGTGAGTTTGATCTTCTTTATGTTGAAGATTTCCACTTCCATCAGAATACGTCCTCATACAGTATTGTTGCTGAAGTGTATAGTGATCTTCTGGTTCTGCTCATTTCACTCAGCATCAGTTCATGCAAGTTTCTCCAAGCCTTTCTGAAATCCTCCTGCTGGTCATTTCCCACAGAGCAACAATATTCCATAGCCTTCATATACCACAATTTACCCAACCATTCTCCAATTGATGGACATCCATTCATCCTCCAGTTTCTAGCCACTATGAAAAGAGCTGCTACAAACATTCTGGCAAACACTGGTCCCTTTCCCTTCTTCAGTATTTCTTTGGGATATAAGCCCAGTAGTAGCACTGCTGGATCAAAGGGCATGCACAGTTTGATAAATTTTTGGGCATAGTTCCAGATTGCTCTCCAAAATGGCCAGATTCTTTCACAACCTGGATAGCATTTCAAGAGACCATTAAGGAAAATGTTCAAATATTCTAGAAACAGAAGGTGAAATATTCGCTAATTGAATCCATCAATCATCTTCAGAAAGAGATTTCATTAGGAAAATCCCAAGAAACATTGTTATGAAACTCCAGAACTACAATCTCAAGCTAAAAACACTGCAAGCTGCCAGACAAAAACAATTCAAATATCAAGGAGCAATAGTCAGGAATATTCAGGATCTGGCAGCTTCAGGATCAGAGAGCCTGGTATATCATATTCTAGAAGGCAAAATATCTAGGGTTACAACCAAGAATTAACTACCCAGTGAGACTGAACACCATCTTTCAGAGAAGGAGATGGAGCTTCAATGAAGAGACTTTCAGTCATTTCTACTGAAAAAAACAGAACTAAACAGAAAAGTTGATCTTCAAACACAGGACTCAAGTGTATATATTATTTAAAGGTCAAACTGTTTACATGGGAAAATGATATCTGTAACTTGAACTGTACTTGTCAGTGGGACAGACAGATAAGGACATCACAAGGACTGAGAGTATAGTTGTGAATCAATTTTGATGTGATGACATCAAAGAAAAAGACATCAAGGGGTGGAAAAAATGTCTTTTGGAAAGGGGAGATATAATGGGACAATTAGATCACAAATCAAGGGAAAGAAGGGAGGGGGTGAGCATTGTCTGTAGCTTGGTCTCATCAGTTTTGGCATTAAGAGGGAATAACTTAATTGTTTGGTTGACTATAGAAATTTATCTAGCTCTACTTTATAGAGTTAGACAAAAAGAAAAGGAAAAGGTCAGGATAACAGGGAGAGCAGAAATACTAGGGGAAAAGATAAGAGAAGAAAGGGGTGATAAAAGTGGATAGAATGGGTTTTAAAAAAAAACTACTAAGAGAGAGGGGTGATAGGAGTTAAGGTACTGGGTGGGGTGAGCAAAAACAAAAATAAGGACAGGGTAAAAAGAAAAACAAAATATATATACAAGGGATAAAATAGGATGGAGGAAAACAGAGCTGATAATCATAATTGTGAATGGGAATGGGATGTATTCTCCCATAAAAAGGAAGCAAATAGTAGAGTGGCTTAAAGAACATTATTCTATAATATGTTGTTTATAAGAAACACATTTCACACAGACACACAGAGTAAAGGTAAAAGGCTAAAAAAGAATGTATTATCCTTCAGCTGAAGTAAAAAATAAATAAATAAATAAACAGGGGTAGCAATTCTGATCTCAGATAAAGCAAAGGTAAAAATGGAAAATAGATCTTATTTTTAAAAAGTTTTCTTTTTATTTTCAAAACATGTACTGGTAATTTTTCAACATTGACCCTGGCATATCCTTGTGTTTCAGAATTTCCCCTTCTTCCCCCCCATCCCCTCCCCTAGATGACAATCACTCAAATATATGTTATATGTGTTAAAATGTATGTTAAATCCAATATACTTATACAATTCTCTTGCTGCAAAAGAAAAATCAGGTCAAAAAGGAAAGAAAATGAATAAGAAAACAAAATGCAAGTGAACAACAACAAAAAGAGTGAGAATGTTATGTTGTGATGCATATTCAGTTCCCACAGTCCTCTCACTGGCTCTCTTCACAAATTCATTGGAACTGGCATCAAACATTTCGTTGTTGAAAAGACTCAAATTCATCAGAATTGATTGTTGTATAATATTGATCTGGTTCTACTTATTTAACTTTGCATCAGTTCATGTAGTCTCTCCAGGCCTCTCTAAAATCATCCTCCTGATCATTTCTTATAGAACAATAATATTCCATAACAACCATATACCATAACTTATTTAGCCATTCTGTTTCCAGTTACTTGCCACAACAAAAAAGTGCTGCTGCAAACAAAAAAGATGTAAGGAAGGGGTAGCATAAACAATGAACTAGTATGTATACTAAATGTATATGTACAAAGTGGTAGACCAGTCAAAGATTTTAAGCCAGTTACAAGAAGAAATAGACAGCAAAACTATACTAATGATAGACCTTAACATTTCCTTCTCAGAATCAGACAAATCTAATCACAAAATAAACAGGAAAGACTCTTGAAGGAAGGAAAGAATCATAGAAAATCTAGATATGATAGACCTCTGGCAAAAATTGAATAGGGACAGAAAGAAATACACTTTTTTTTCTCAGCAGTACATGGCACCTACACAAAAATAGACCATATCTTAGGGGATAAAAACTTCTTAAACAAATGAAGAAAGGCATTAATAGTAAATGCTTCTTTTTCATACCAATAAAAATTATATTCAATATAGTGGCAAGGAGAGAGGGCCTAAAAATAATTAGAAATTATATAATCTAATTCTAAAAAATAAGTGGATCAAACAGCAAATCACACACACAATCCGTAATTTCATCCATGAGAATGATAATGAGACAAATCAAAACCTAACGGATGCAGCCAAAGCAGTTCTTAAGGGAAGTTTTATATCTCTAAAAAGCTACTTGAACAAAATAGAGAAAAAGGAGATCACTGAATTGGGCATGCAACCAAAAAAGCTAGAAAAGGAACTAATTAAATACCAAATTAGAAGTTCTGAAACTCAAAGGAGAGATTAACAAAATAGAAATTAAGAAAATTATTGAACTAATAAATAAAACTAAGTGTTAGTTTTATGAAAACACTAACAAAATAAAGGTTTAGCTCATTTTATCAGAAAAAAAGAAAGAATAAAACCAAATAATTAGTATCAAAAATGAAGAGTGAACTTATTACCAATGAAAAAGAAATTAAGGCAATAATTAGTTATTTTACCCAACTGCATGTCACCAAGTCAGACAATCTAACCTAAATGGATGAATATTTACCAAAATGCAAATTACCAAGGTAAACAGAAGTAGAAATTAATTATTTAAATAGACCCATTTTTGCAAAAGAAATTGAATAAGCCATTAATGAACTCCCTAAGAAATAATCTCCAGGGCCAAATGGATTCACGAGTTAAATCTACCAAACATTTCAAAAACAATTAATTCTAATACTATATAAACTTTGGGAAAACAGGTAAAGAAGAAATCCTGCCAATTTCTTTCTGTGACACAAATATGATACTGATACCTAAACAAAGAAAAGCCAAAACACAAAAAGAAAATTATAGGTTAATCTCCCTGATGAATATTGATGCAAAAATTTTAACTTAAATTTTAGCAAATAGATTATAGCAACTTATAAGCAAGATAAAACACTATGACCAAGTGGGATTTATAGCAGGAATTAAAGGCTAGTTCAATATCAGGAAAAATATTACCATAATTAACCATCTCAATAACAAAGCCAACAGAAATAATTTGATAATCTCAATAAATGCAGAAAAACTTTTGACAAAATACAGCACCCATTCCTATTAAAAACCATTAGAGAGCATAGGAATAAAGGGAGCTTTCCTTAAAATAATAAGAGTATCAATCTAAAAGCAACAGCAAGCATTATTTGTAATGGAGAGAATCTGTATTCATTCCCAATAAGATCAAGGATGAAACAAGGATGCCTATTATCACCACTATTATTCAATATTGTACTTAGAAACAATGGGCTTTAGCAATAAGAAAAGAAAAAGAAATGAAAGGATTTAGAATTGACAGTGAGGTAATAAAACTATCATTCTTTGCAGATGATATGATGATATACTTAGAGAATCCTAGAAAATCATCCAAAAACTGATTCGAAGCTTCAGGAAATAAAATAAACCAATACAAAACATTAGTATTTCTATAAGTTACAGATAAAGTCCAAAAGCAAGATATAGAAAGAGAAATCTCATTTAAAATAACTGCAGGGGCAGCAAGGTGGCACAGTGGATAGAGCACCAGTCCTGAAGTCAGGAAGACCTGAGTTCAAATCTGATCTCAGACACTTAACACTTCCTAGTTGTGTGACCCTATGTAATTCACTTAATCCCAGTTGCCTCAGAACAAATAAATAAATAAAATAACTGTAGACAAAATAAAATATTTTTGGTTTTATCTTCCAAGACAAATCGAAGAACTAAATGAACACAGTTACCAAACACTTCTCAAATAAATAAAATCAAATCTAAAAAATTGGAAAAATATTAGTTGCTCATGGGTTGACCGAGCTAATAAAATAAAAATGACAATTTTGCTTAAATCATTCTACTTGTTCAGTGCTATAGTAATCAAACTGCCAAAAAACTATTTTATAAAATTAGGAAAAAAAAGAAATTCATCAGGAACAACAAAATGTCAAAAAAAAAAAAAAAAGTCAAGGAAATTAATGAAAAAAAAACAACACAAAAACAAAACAAAAAAAACAAAAAAACAAAGGATGGTGTGTTAGCAGGAGCAAACTTAAAACTATATTATAAAGCAACAGTCTTCTAAACCATATAGTACTGGCTAAGAAACAGAGTGGTGGATCAATAGAATAAATTAAATACATGTGACACAATAATCAAGACCTATAGTAATATAATATTTGATAGACCTCCAAACTCCAGCTTCTGGAATAAGAACTCACAATTTGACAAAAATTGCTGGGAAAACTGGAAAATATGTCAGAAACTGGGAATAGACTTACATCCCACGCCCTATACCAAAATAAGGTCAAAATGCCCATGATTTGGGCATAGAAAATGATACCATAAACAAATTATAAGAACAAGGGATAATTTATCTATCAGATTTTTGAAGAATAGAGGAATTTATGACCAAAGAAGAACTAGAGAAGATGATGAAAGGCAAAATGGACAACTTTAATTACATTAAATTAAAAAGTTTTGGAATAAACAAAAACCAACAGAAACAAGATTAAAATGGAAGTACAAAGTTGGGGGGGGGGAAAGTCTTTCCAGCCAGTATTTCTAATAAAGGTCTCATTTCTAAAGTTTATAAAGAACTGTCAAATTTTATAGGAATACAAGCCATTACCCAATTGATAAATGGTTAAGTGATATGAACAATTTTCAGATGACAAAATTAAAGCCATCTGCAGTCATAAGAATAAATGCTCTAAATCAATATTGATCTGTGAAATGCGAATTAAAATAGGTCTGAGTACCACCTTATACCTCTCAGATTTGCTAAGATGACAAGAAAAGATAAAGATATATAGGAGAGGATGTGGGAAAACTGGGACACTAAAGCATTGTTGATGTAGTTGTGAAATGATCCAACCATTCTGGAAAAAAAATTGGAAGTACGCTACCCTTTGACCCAGAATGCTATTACTGGGTCTGTATCCCAAGGTAATCATAAAGGAGGGGAAAAGACACATGTGCAAAAATGTTTGTAACAGCTATTTTTGTGGTATCAAAGAATTGAAAAATAATTAGATGCCCATCAGTTGGAGAATGGCTGAATAAGTTGTGGTATATGCAGGTTATAGAATATTTTTGTTCTATAAGAAATGACGAACAAGATGATTTTAGAAAGGCCTAGAAAGCTGTACATGAACTGATTCTGAGCAAAACAAGCACAACCAGGAATACATTGTACACAATATCAGGAAGAATGTGTGATCAACTATGAAACACTTGCTTCTTCTCAGTAGTTCAGTGATCCAAAGCAATCCCAATAGACTTTGGACAGGAAATGTCATCTGGATCCAGAAAAAGAACTATGGAGACTAAGTTGTGTATGTGTGTGTGTTTCTATCTTTCCTATGATTCCCAACATGATTCACAAAGCAATGTGTATAAAAAATCAATAAATTTAGAGTTAGAGACAAAAACATAGAAAGAGAGAGAAACACAGAGAAATATACAGACAGAAACAGAGGGAATGTATGAGAGAGAACCAGAAAGACAAAGAGAAAGCGAGTCATAGAGAAAGAGACAGTAAGAGACAGTGAGAAAGCATGCCAGAGTGAGCCAGAGAGAAAGGAAAAGAGGGAAGGGAAGAAGGAAAGAGAAAAAGAGACAGAGACACACAGAGATAGAGTTAGAGACACACAGAGTAAGGGACAGAGACAGAAACAGAGTCTTAGAGACAGATGGACTGAGTGAGGGGAAGTCTGACAGAAAATAAGAGAGTCAGAGACTGCTAGGAAACCAGAAAGCCAGAAAGTGAAAGGGGGATGAGAAACAGAAAAAGAAACAGCCAGAGAGAGAGGAGAAAAAATTCCAAGTCAGAGAGTGAGAGAAAGTGAGAAAGAAATAAACATAGAGTCAAAAAGAAACAGAAAGAAAAATACAGAGGGTCAGAGAAAAAGAGATAAACAGAGATAGTGAGTGAGATAGAGCCAGGGTAAGAAAGTAGAGAGTGAAAGAAAATAAGTGATTCAGAGAGACAAAGATAAAGCCGGAGCCAGAGAGAGCAAGCCAGAGTGAATAAAGGGAGGGGGAAAAAGTGCCAGAGGAAGAGACAAAGAGTGAGAGAGTGATTGGGGGAAAACATGAGAAAGAGCAAGAGAGACAGAGAGAGACAGAGAGAGACAGAGAGAGACAGAGAGAGACAGAGAGAGACAGAGAGAGACAGAGAGAGACAGAGAGAGAGAGAGAGAGAGAGAGAGAGAGAGAGAGAGAGAGAGAGAGAGAGAGAGAAAGAGACAAGCAGAGACCGAGGAGGATTATTACTAGCCTGGAGCTGAAGCTTACATTCATTCCTTCACACCCAGTCTTGGTGACCTTTCCTTTCCCTAACAATCTCAGTCTTTTCTCTATGCTCTCTTCATTCCTCAAGTGCTGCTCCCCCACATACACACACATGGAGCTCTCTCCCCTCAGTCCCAACATAAATGGTCACTTCCATTCTCAGTGTGAGGTCCCCACCCTCCATCCACAAGAATCTTTGTCCATGGAGCTCCTCTCCCTTCCCAGGTCAGGTGTCCTTCCTTTCACCACTTTTTCAGTCTTGTCCCCTAGATGCTCTTCTCTTTCTGAAACCAGAGACCTCTCCTCCATGCTCATTTTTCTCGACCTGTCTCCAGCCTTTGACACAGGTGATTCCTCTCTCCTTCCCATTGCTCTCTTCTCTGAGGTTTTAGGACAAGAATCTCTCCTGGCTTATCTTTTCCCTCTATGACCCCTTCTCTGTCTTCTGTACTGGATTATCCTCCAGATCACACCCTTTAATCATAGGCATCTTCTCTCTTGGCTTCTCTTTTCTCCCTCTACACAAATGGATCTCATCATCTACCATGCTCTTAAATCATCATCTCCATGCTAATGATTCGAAAACTCTTCCTGCCTCTCCTGCCCTAATTTCTCTGCTGTCCTACATGCCTACTGACCAGTGTTTAAGACATATTTAAAAACTAAAAGCCAACTAGAGAAAGCCTTCTTCAACTCCTCTTACTTCTTGTGCTTTCCCTCTTCTAATTATTTCCTTTTTCATCTGTGCATAGTTGGCTTTGTATATTTTTATTTGCATGTCGTCTCCCTCGTTAGACTTGAGGGCAAGGACCGTCTTATGGATGTGTATGTGTGTGTGTTAGCAGTTTGTAGCAAAATATCTGACACATGGTAGGTATTCTATAGCTCTATATAGAATTGAAATGAAAATTTCAAGTCATTGATATGATCTTGGTTTATCACTCTCTTCTTCCAATTTCCTCTTTCCCCCTTTTTCATTCAAAAGCATCTATGTTATGAAGGCAAGATGACATAATATTCTGTTCATGATACTCCCTACCATTCTCTTCACTGTTACCACCAAAAGATTTCCTCATTCTTTCCTGTCCCCTTCTGTACTTTTAGAAAAAAGTCTCTTTTATTGATCTTTTTGTTGCTACTCTTTTGCTGTTGGTTGTCTATACTTATTCACTTTCTACATTTCTGTTGCTTGAGGCATTTAAGAAACACATAATCCCTTTCTAGACGTCTTACCAAAAATATTTACTATTGTACATCTCCTTTTGTCCCCATATTGTTAAGTTCCCATCTGTAGGATAGGTCTGTGCTATATCCTCAGCTCCAATGCTCTCTGGAGCCCATTCTTCTATTCCTTCCCCATATCTACTTGTCTTGTATTAGCCTTTCTTTATTCTAGTCAGTTAGGTATTGTATGTGAAGGTCTTTCTCCTCATGGCTTGTAGGACTTTGGGCTTCTGAACTGAATTGTTCAATATAACTACTAGCAGCCTTGGAGTTTGTGACCATATTTTGTTTTGTTGTGCTTCTCTACAGGTGATTTGTGAATTCTTTCCATTGAAATTTCATTTTTTTTTCCCCTGAGGATGGGGTTAAGTGACTTGCCCAGGGTCACACAGCTAGGAAGTGTTAAGTGTCTGAGACCAGATTTGAACTCTGGTAAATTCAGGGCTGGTGTGCTCTATCCACTGTGCCACCGAGCTGCCCCTGAAATTTCATTTTCTCTGTCCAGAAGTTCTAGACAGTTCTCTTTTATTGTTTCCTTCATAATTTTGTCCATTTTCTTCCTAGATCCTCCTGTGGTCCTTAGGTTGTCTGTGTGCTTGCTATGTTTGAGTTCTGCACAATTTCTTTTCACAAGAGGCAGATATTCTTTCAATGTTCTTGGTTTTTTTGTTTGTTTGTTTGTTTGTTTTTTAACTTCACTTCTAGGCTGTTCTTCACTTTTTGAGTATTTGTATCCCCTATTCTCTCTTTTGTATTTTTGGGGGAGGATTGTCATGGCAGATTCTCGGATTTCTATTCCTTTCACTTGGCAGTTAATAAAAGAAGACAACAAGCCAAAGAAGGATAAAAAGTGGTCAGAATAGGAAAGAGACACCCAGGATTATGGTGGACAACTCAATCAGATAGTCCCAAAGAAGTAGTGCCAGGTAGGAAATGAGGAGATATTTGAGATGAGCTTTCTCCTTAAAAAAGTTCATGCCCTCCTGTTCCCTTGTCTCCCAACCCATATTAGTAAATGATGTGGTCATGAGAGGTTTGAGAAGAAAAGAGGTAGCTTCTCTTGGGTGGGAATTCAGAAATCAATCAGAGATCAGTAAAAGGACTGCCTTCCTTTAGTGAGAATCCACACTATGGATGAAGAAGGGACTCAAGGGATCCTAGAGAAAAGGAAAAATTTAAAAATTCTTGGGGAATCTCAAAAAGTATAAAAGAGCAATAAATTTCTCATTTTCTCAGATGTAAAACAATTGAATAAAGGAAATAAAACATGAAATGTGGATTACACATAGGCCACAAATGAAGATGTGTTAAAGAAGAAATCAAAATTATTATTTTTTTTAAATAGAACAGCAATTTTCTATACAAGATGAAGAATTGTTCCCAAATATCAGAACATTTGATGAAGTGAATCCTATAATTATACTACAAATGGAAGAAAATGACATGAAAAATCATCAAAATCCAAGTGTATTGGCCAAGCTTTTGTTGTATTTATAGCAAGTTACCCCTGCCAAATATCAGCGTATTCTCACACCTGGCCAGCCTCTCCACAGATAGTCCATCCATATATGGTTGGCTTCTTAACTCATTTTCATGACTCTTGTTCTCCCAAGATTCTAGAGTTCTAGGGGCCTCTTTTTGTGTTTTTCATGAAGAAATTGGAAAATATTTTCCTCATGAATTGTTTCTTAATTGATGAAGAAAAGTATCCTCTCTTAATTATCTTCTATGCAATGAAATATCATAATTAAATAAACAAGTGAAAGCCCTTATAAATAAAGGCATGAGCTGTTTTGTCCATGACATCATGCGTCTCTAGTCACAGTTCAATCCAGATATTTTCTTTAACTTTGTTCTCTTTTTAGAGGTCACATAAAACTTTTTCTCCCAGAGCATTTAGGATTTGGGTTAGGGTTAGTGTTAGCTCCTCAAGAACTCTGCAAAAAATTTTTAGAACATGTAACTTCTATCAGTTTTACTGAGGAAGAAATTTTCCATCACCCTCTTGCTCTATTTCACACATAAAATGCAAACTTTCTTCCTAATTCCACAGGTAGATTCATTTCATAATAAAACATGTCTTAGCTTTCTTCCAACTCATCCTATAAAATGCTTTTTCTCAAAATTCAGTGAGGCTCTTAATGAGAACAAGAGTTGCCTCTGACACTCATACTCATAAATAGTATGGCCTTTGAGCAAATCACTCTCTCTAGCTAAGGGCATTTCCCCCGTAAGTCTGAATCTGAAGCCAAAGGAATATCTTTATTTCCTAGTGTCCTGAGTCAGCAGGGTTTATCAGTGCTCAGAAAGGGAAAAGTGCTGGTCTGCTTTGTCCAAGAAACAGGGTCCTCCAGCAGGCTGGTTTTCCCGTAAAGTGTCTTTGCATTATGTGATAGGAACCTGAGGACTTCCACTGTTTCCCCTGAAGGTGTCTCTTACTAATTATAGGTAATTTTAACTAATTCTAACTTCAGGTCAAAGATCAAACCAGTGTGGAAGCATCTCAGACAGAACTAATCGTAGAGGCAATTTCACTTAATCTTTACCTGGGCATAAATTTTGTGTGCCAAAGCCCTGGAAATTGCTCAGGCAGTTTTTCCTTACAACCTGTTGCTCTGTGGGTTAAGTCTAGTATTTGGAATATTATTCTTTTTAACAAGCATCAATTTATAACTGACATGACCTAATTTTCCCTAATATAGGAAGTTTGTCCATAATTTTCCATCCTATTTCCCTCAACTATCAGCACAAGTTTGTAGGAAAGGAATGGAAGGGAGGAAACCTATTTTAACCTCCTATTTGCCAGGTCCTGTGCTATATGCTTTCTTTTCAATGCAGTGAGAACAACATGGTTTAAGAACAACTTTCAGGAAATAAGTTACTTTAAGTCCCCAAATTAACAATAAAAGACAAATCCACCACTAAACAAGCTCATTTCTTTTAAATGCATTCCTTGTTTAGAAACCATACATCATGGTTTATATATCATAAATAGGTTCAGTATTCAGGGCTGATGATCTTGCTTATCCTGATGGTTTCAAGAATACTGGCAAGCCTACAAATCAAGAGGAGTTGACAGAAACCCCAGGGAAGGGGCTGAATTTGCTGCTCCCTCGACCCCCCCATCTATTTTTAGTATTGTCATGAGCTGTGCTGTTTGATACCTCCCCCCATTCTGAAAGTGAAAAAGGTGTTGCACACCTAATACTCCTTGAATCCCTGTAGCCTGGCCTCCCACATAGGGAAAGAGGGGATGTAAACATCAGTCATACATACACGCCTTCTTCAGCAACCAAGAGATAGGGTTAGAGGAGATCATAAGACGCTGTGCCACAGTGGGCACAAATACCTTTTATAGCCAGGCTATGGTGCAATCTTCCCAAGATCCCAACATGGGGAGACAGGATCCCTTTTGGCAAGGGGTTTCCAGAGAGACTCGTCCATGCTTTCAATGCAGTAAAGTAGGCCATCTGAAAGCTCAATGTTGGCATAGAAACAGAGTGAGAAAGCAGGCTGGGAGAACAAGACCCAAAACCCCATGTCCAAAATGCAACAGAGGACTCCATTGGGCCTCAGAGTATACACTGATTCAGGGAAACGGGATGAGGGGCCCAGTTCCAGGGCCCCAGGCAAAAAACACTTGGGGCATGATGGCAGCCGATGCCACACCCAGAGAGTGCCTCCAAGTCCAATACCCAGACATGATTAATCAGCTAGGAAGCCATCTGATGGGAGAAAGAGATTACACAATCAGTCAGCCAGGAAGCAACATGATGGGAGAAAGGGACTACAATTAGGGAGGATAGAGTTGTATGCAGCTGGGACAACTGAGATACCCCCTGGAGAGGTGAAATCTGTTCCTCTCCAACCTATGGATCCCTTGCCTCCAGGCACAGTAGGCTTGACCATTTCACCTCCTGAGAGTACTTACAAGACAGTGTTCATTCATACACTGATGTGGGAAACTGGGGAATGTGTAGATAATATCCCAGTCACTAACACAGGGAGACAATGTGTGACTTATCAACCAGGGGAAGTAGTAGCATTGGGTTTATTGATACAGACTCCTAATAAGCAACCTGGTGACAGTCACCCATGTTCTGACTCCAAGCAGAAAAACCCAGAAATATACTGGACAGCGGCTGTGACAGCTGACCGACATATGCTCACCAGCTATATAAATGGCATAGCATTAGAAGGACTGGTGGACACAGGTGCAGATCACACAGTCATTAGAGGTGCCAACTGGCCCAGTCACTGGCCAAAGATTAAGGCAGACACCTACATGTCTGGGGTAGGAGGATCAATAGCAGCTGAAGTTAGTACTACCACATTAAGATGGATATTTGAAGGTGAAACAGGAGTTTTTACTCCTTTTATAGTTGAAAAAATCCCCATCAATCTATGGGGAAGAGACATTTTACAACAATTAGGGTTAAAAATGAGTACTTCGGTTTTTTAGGCAGGGCTGCTGTTGAAGGCCTGCTAACACTTTCACCTATTCCTATCCAGTGGAAGACTGATACACCAATGTGGATAGAACAGTGGCCCTTAGGTAGCGATAAAATTCAGGCCTTACTAGACATAGTACAGGAACAACTTGACCAAGGACACTTACAACCTTCTTTAAGTCCTTGGAATTCCCCAGTATTTGTTGTAAAAAAGAAATCTGGAAAATGGAGGATGTTGACTGATTTAAGAAAGGTAAATGAACAGATGGAAACTATGGGAACTCTTCAACCTGGACTTCCATCTCCTACTCAGTTGCCTAGAGAATGGCCTCTGTGGGTTATAGACATTAAGGATTGTTTCTATTCTATCCCTCTAGATAAGGAGGATATGAAAAGATTTGCCTTTTCAGTGCCCAGCGTTAACTTAGCTGAGCCTTATAAAAGATATGAATGGACAGTTTTGCCACAGGGAATGAAAAACAGCCCTACTATGTGTCAAATGTATGTTGCTGCTGCTCTTAGTCCAGTAAGAAAAGCATTTCCAAAAGTAATGTTATTACATTACATGGATGATATATTGGGATGTGCACCTGAGGAACAAATGTTAGAAACATGTCTACAAAAAACCACAGAAACACTAAGGTATTATAAATTCCACATAGCTTCAGAAGAGATTCAAAGACATGCTCCTTTTCAATATTTAGGATATGAAGTATATCCTAAGGTGCTTACAGTACAAAAACTCTCAAGAACAGAGAAGCTAAACACCTTAAATGACTTCCAGAAATTGATAGGAGATATCCAATGGATGCGTCCCGTGCTAGGCTTGACTACCTGTCAATTGCAACCATTATATGACATTTTAAGGGGAGACAGCGCTTTAAATTCACCACGTCAGCTTACAAAAGAAGCTCCAGAGGCATCCAGGTAAGATTTATATTTTGCATTTCCACTCCCATAGTGGACTTCCAGGTCCTATTTTTGATGGTAATTCAAAGGCAGATAGCCTTCTAACCATGCTGGCCAGTACTCCTTTATTTCAGAAGCACAAGAATCTCATTCTAAATATCATCAGGTTGCCCGAGCTTTACGTTTGCAATTTGGAATAACAAGAGAAGAAGTTAGGAGCATAGTAAAAGCCTGTACAGCTTGCCTTCCTTTCCATGCTCCTACACTCCCTCCAGGGAAGAACCCTCGTGGTTTGAGACCCAATGAAATCTGGCAAATGGATGTGACCCATTATAAATCTTTTGGTCGTCTATCTTTTATCCATGTCATGGTAGACACCTGTAGCGAGCTATTGTCTCTAGAAGCTGCTGGATCGCTCTCTGGGAAGAGATCTGCTGTGTCTTCTACTCAAATCTCTCCGACAGATTCTTCTTCCTGTAACGAACCGTTGTCTCCAGGCAGTTGCTGTTAACTCTTGTCCAAAGAAGTGACTTCCCTTCCTGCAGAGAGCCCCGTCAAGCCTGATGCAATTCAGAGTCTCCTCTTTCTCTGAGAGTCCTCTTCTTTTATTCTCCCAGAGAATGGGCGTGGGATAATGCAAGGGCTTCTGGGAAGAACCACCCCAGCCAATGAGCTTGCCCCCTCTATCAAGTCAACCTGAGTTCTCACCTTGTAACTATCCAGACAACCTCAGTTCTCACTTAGTAATCCTAACATCTCCCCCTTTCTTTTGATTTAGAACATAGGACAGTCATGACCTTGAAACATAAATCCATCAATATGGGAAGTATTACAGATAATTACATAAATTACATAAGCACATAGTAACATAGTAACATAACACATGCTAGAAGTATATAACATAATCATAATCAAATAATCATAAATTGAAAATTTATAAATGTCCATAAGTCCATTGTCCATTAGTCTCATCTTGTGTGAGGAAGTCCAATGATTCCTGCTGGTTTTTAAAGTTCTTTAACAGTCTTCTTATTATCCATGATCTTTCAGTGTCAGATGTTTCTTAGATCTTCTCCTTTATTTTGAGGTCTTTCTCTTTTTCTGTCTCTCTCTGGTGGACAAGGCGAATATGACTCGTTGGCACCCATCTGATTCCTTCTCCTGCTGAAGAAATACAAGCAAACCCTCTCCCCCAGGCAGTTAACCTATCTGGTCCCTTCCATTCACCACTTTCTGGATCTCTCCACATCACCTGGCGATTATCTAAGGACAGTGGAGATGCTCTCACTGGACACTGCCCTTCTGGTGGGTTATAAAACCTGTCTGCTGGAGCCAGTGCATCTTTGTCAAAAATTAGAAAATTAATGGTATAGAGAACTAAATTTAGAAGTTCCCTAGGGCTACCTGTGGCTCCCCCTTTCTTTTGTTTTTGGAGGAGTGTCTTAATATCTCTGTTTCTTCTCTCTACTATTGCCTGCCCTTGAGGATTAAAGGGTATGCCCGTGGTATGTAAAATCTTATACTGTGCACAAAAGTGTGTAAAATGTTTGGACGTATATGCAGGTCCATTGTCTGTTTTTATTGCTTGTGGCACACCCATAATTGCAAAAGCTTGTATAAGGAATTCAGTGACCACTCGGGCTGTCTCTTTTGCTGCTGGCATTGCAAATGTGAATCCTGAAAAGGTGTCTACCACTACATGGATAAAAGATAGACGACCAAAAGATTTATAATGGGTCACATCCATTTGCCAGATTTCATTGGGTCTCAAACCACGAGGATTCTTCCCTGGAGGGAGTGTAGGAGCATGGAAAGGAAGACAAGCTGTACAGCTTTTTACTATGCTCCTAGCTTCCTCTCTTGTGATTCCAAATTGTAAACGTAAAGCTCGAGCAGCCTGATGATATTTAGAATGAGATTCTTGTGCTTCCTGAAATAAAGGACTACTAGCTAACATGGTTAGAAGGCTATCTGCCTTTGAATTTCCATCAAAAATGGGACCTGGAAGTCCACTATGTGAGTGGATATGCAAGATATAAATCTTGCCTGGATGTTTTCTCACTTGCTCTTGAAGTTCCTTAAAGAGCTGATAAATATTGGAGGCTGCAAATTTTATTTGGGCTGTGGCAATTCTTTGTACTACACCTACTGAATAGGCTGAATCAGTAATTATATTTACGTCTCCTGGGTAATAAGTGAGAGCTAGCATGATAGCAAATAATTCATTCTGTTGAGTGGATTGAAAAGGAGTCCTGATTACTCTCTTTATGGTTAAATCATGAGAGTATATGGCACAAATATTTTCTTTGGAGGCATCTGTAAAGATTGTTGGTCCTTTAAGAGGAACCTTAGAAACCTTTTCTTCAAAAATCCATCGCCAATTATGTAGTAGCCGGGTAATCTTTAATGGAGATCCATGTGCAAAATTTGGAGCGGTGGCCAATAAAATTTGCCATTCTGGGATGTTCTCACAGCATACATTAATCTGTGCGTTAGTATAGAATGTGTATATTTTTTCAGGACTTATCCCAGATAATTGTGTTACTCTCTTAATAGCCTTTAATAAAATCCTAGCCACAAGCACTGGGTAAGGTGTAAGGCTTTGTTCTGGTTGTGCTGGGAGGTTCACCCACTCAATCACTCTGTCTCCTTGATGAAGGACTGCTGTGGGTGCCTCTTTTGTAGCAAAAACTGATATTTCCAAGGGTTTTTGAGTGACTCTTTCAACCACATTGGATAAAGCCAGTTCAACTTCTCTCAAAGCCTTTTGTGCTTCTTTTGTAAGCTGGCGTGGTGAATTTAAAGCACTGTCTCCCCTTAAAATATCATATAGTGGTTGCAATTGACAGGTAGTCAAGCCTAGCACGGGACGCATCCATTGGATATCTCCTATCAATTTCTGGAAGTCATTTAAGGTGTTTAGCTTCTCTGTTCTTAAGGAGAGTTTTTGTACTGTAAGCACCTTAGGATATACTTCATATCCTAAATATTGAAAAGGAGCATGTCTTTGAATTTTTTCTGTAGCTATATGCAGTTTGTAGTACTTTAATGTTTCCATGGTCCTTTGTAGACATGCCTCTAACATTTGTTCCTCAGGTGCACATCCCAAAATATCATCCATATAATGTAACAATATTACTTTTGGAAAGGCTTTTCTTACTGGAGCAAGAGCAGCTGCAACATACATTTGGCACATAGTAGGGCTGTTTTTCATTCCCTGTGGCAAAACTGTCCATTCATATCTTTTATAAGGCTCAGCCAAATTAACACTAGGCACTGAAAAAGCAAATCTTTTCATATCCTCCTTATCTAGAGGAATAGAATAGAAACAATCCTTAATGTCTATAACCCATAGAGGCCATTCTCTTGGCAACTGAGTAGGAGATGGAAGTCCAGGCTGAAGAGTTCCCATAGTTTCCATCTGTTCATTTACTCTTCTTAGATCAGTTATCATCCTCCATTTTCCAGATTTCTTTTTCACCACAAATACTGGGGAATTCCAAGGACTTAGAGAAGGCCGCAAGTGTCCTTGGTCAAGTTGTTCTTGCACTATGTCTAATAAGGCCTGAATTTTATCACTTCTTAAGGGCCACTGTTCTACCCACACTGGTGAATCAGTTTTCCACTGAATAGGAACTGGTGAAAGTGCAGGTAGGCCTTCAACAGCAGCCCTGCCTAAAAAGCCGAAGTGCTTATTTGTAATCCTATCTGCTGTAAAATGTCTCTTCCCCACAGATTGATGGGGATTTTTTCAACCACAAAAGGAGTAAAAGCTCCTGTTTCTCCTTCAAATACCCATCTCAAAGGCCTAGCACTAACTTCTGCTGCTATTGATCCTCCCACCCCAGTCATATAGGTGTCTGCTTTAATCTTTGGCCAGTGACCGGGCCAATTGGCACCTCTAATAACTGTACGATCTGCACCCGTGTCTACCAATCCTTCAAATGGTATTCCGTTTATATAAATAGTAAGCATAGGTCGGTCAGCTGTCACAGCTGCTGTCCAATATATTCCTGGATTTTGTTCATTGGAGTCAAAATCTAGGCGACTATCACTAGATTGCTTATTAGGGGTCCGTAACAATAAGGCTGATGCTACTACTTCTCCTGGTTGATAAATCACACGTTGTCTGCCTGTGTTAGTGACTGGGATATTAGATACACATTCTCCAGTCTCCCACATCAGTGTATGGATGGACACTGTTTTGTAGGCACTCTCAGAAGGTGAAATGGTCAAGCCTACTGTGCCTGGAGGCAAAGGATCCATAGGCTCAACAGGAACAGATTTCACTTCTCCAGGGAGTATCTCGGTAGTCTCTACTGCACACAACTCTATTTTTCCTAATTTCAATCCCTTTCTTCCATCTGATTGCCTTTTGGCTGATTGATCGTGTCTTAAAATTCTCTGGATGTAACCTCGGCTGCCATCATGCCCCACTTGGGGGGCTGAAGCTGGGTCCCACCTGTCATTTCCCTGGGTCAATCTACATTCGGAGGCCCAGTGGAGGCCCTTGTGACATTTTGGACATGGAGTTTTAGGTCTTCTCTCACCCTGTCTTCTCACTGTATCTCCATATCTACACTGAGCTCTTAGATGCCCAATTTTTCCACATTGAAAACATCGCCGAGTTTCTCTAGAAGTCCCTTGCCAGGAGGGACCCTGCCTTTCCACATTCATCATTGTCCGGGTGTAAAAAGCATTTGTTTCCACTGTAGCACAGCGTCTTATGATCTCCTCTAAAGGAGCATCTTTGTCTAATCCCCATATAATTCTTTTGCAAATCTCATTGGCATTTTCCTTAGCCAGATGTCTGGTCATTATTTCTGTAGCTGAATTTTCTCCAATAGTTCTTTTGACAGCAGTTTGCAAACGTCCCACAAAATCTGCAAAAGGTTCATTGGGACCTTGCTGTATTTTAGTGAAAGCCTCTCCACGATCTTTCTGTCCAGGAAGGACACCCCAAGCTTTTATTGCAGCCTTAGCAATTTGCTCATATATTGTCATGGTATAATTAATCTGTTCCGAATTCTCTCCATACTGACCTTCACCAGCTAAGTGCTCAAAAGTGAATTGTGTGTTAACTCCTATTTCCAAATTGCATCTGACTTGAATTTTACATAATTCATGAAATTCCGCAAGCCATAATAAATTTTCTCCAGGTTCCAGACATGTCCTTGCTATGGATTTCCAATCATTCGGGGTTAGGACTTCATAAGACAAACCATCTAGTAACATTTTGACATAAGCTGATGTAGCCCCATAAAGGGTACAACCTTTTTTCAAATCCTTAATTGTATTCAAATCTAAAGGTGCATATCTTCTCCTTTTTTTACCTACAGAGTCAGTATTTTCAATCACAGGATATGCATGTATAAAATCACTTATATCCTGTCCTTCTCTCTTAGCTTTAACCAATGCTTTTTCTAATCTTGTCATAGGCTTAGGCTTCTTCACAGGCAATTCTGTTTGTGTTTCTGCCTCTTCCCCTCTTTCTTCCTCCATCTCTGAAGGTGGGGTTGATGTGGGCCTGTCAATAATCTGTTCTCTAGGCAGGGTTGAAGCTTCTTCAAGAGAATCATACCATAATTCCTCATTTAAATCCTCTTGCTCTAGGGAAAGATCTTGATCTTTCCTTTTTTCCTCACACTTCCTCCTCTGTTCATTTTTAGAACTTTTCCTTCTCCTACAACTTGCTTGATAGTTTAAGGCTAATTGAACTATGTTGTAGATATAAAATACTTCTGCAGAAATTGAACGAGGCCCATTTTTTGCTTGAAATTCTTTCATTTCATATCCCACTAGCTTCCATTTATCTACATCTATCTTTTCTTCCTCTAAGAACCAAGGAGATGTGCGTCTTAATGCAGCCAAGAGTTTAGCAATCTGTACCCAGGTTACAAGTAAACTCTGCTCCTCAATTATGTTGATTATACTCTCTATAGTACCACTCCTGAATGGGGGTGGAGCTGAGGTTTCTTCTGGGGCTGGGGATGAGTCGGCTGAGGTCCAGGGATTGAATATAGCTAACATCTGCCCCATTTCAGCTATAAGAGATTCCTGGTTTAGCCCTTAACAAGTTAAGTTCCTTATTTATCTATTAGCACGCTCACTTAATCTTTAACAAAGTTTCCTCGTTACTCACGGTTCTGGGTCAGAGAGACTGAGATCTAGATCGGAAGCTTTTCCACTGGAATCAGGACCGTGTCTGTCCCTGTTCGGGCGCCAAAATGCGAAGGTCTGGTCTAGCTCCTCTTGTCAGGATAAGCAAATGTCCTTGCCCCACGTTGGGCGCCAATTGTAGCGAGCTATTGTCTCTAGAAGCTGCTGGATCGCTCTCTGGGAAGAGATCTGCTGTGTCTTCTACTCAAATCTCTCCGACAGATTCTTCTTCCTGTAACGAACCGTTGTCTCCAGGCAGTTGCTGTTAACTCTTGTCCAAAGAAGTGACTTCCCTTCCTGCAGAGAGCCCCGTCAAGCCTGATGCAATTCAGAGTCTCCTCTTTCTCTGAGAGTCCTCTTCTTTTATTCTCCCAGAGAATGGGCGTGGGATAATGCAAGGGCTTCTGGGAAGAACCACCCCAGCCAATGAGCTTGCCCCCTCTATCAAGTCAACCTGAGTTCTCACCTTGTAACTATCCAGACAACCTCAGTTCTCACTTAGTAATCCTAACAGACACCTTTTCAGGATTCACATTTGCAGTGCCAAGAGCAAAAGAGACAGTCTGAGTGGTAACTGAATTCCTTATACAAGCATTTGCAATTATGGGTGTGCCACAAGCAATAAAAACAGACAATGGATCTGCATATACTTCTAAACATTTTGCACACTTTTGTGCACAGTATAAGATTTTACATACCAAGGGCATACCCTTTAATCCTCAAGGGCAGGCAATAGTAGAGAGAAGAAACAGAGATATTAAGATACTCCTCCAAAAACAAAAGAAAGGGGGAGCCACGGGTAACCCTAGAGAACTTCTAAATTTAGTTCTCTATACCATTAATTTTTTAATTTTTGACAAAGATGCACTGGCTCCAGCAGACAGGTTTTATAACCCACCAGAAGGGCAGTGTCCAGTGTGAGCAGCTCCACTGTTGTTAGATAATCGCCAGGTGATGTGGAAAGACCCAGAAAGTAGTGAATGGAAGGGACCAGATAGGTTAACTGCTTGGGGGAGAGGGTTTGCTTGTATCTCTACAGATGGAGAAGGAATCAGATGGGTGCCCATGAGCCGTATTCACCTTGTCCATCGGAGAGAGACAGAGCAGACCCTTGAAACGAAGGAGAAGACCCAAGAAACATCAGGTGGTTCCATTGCTGGCTGTGCCCACCACTGAAAGAACCTGGCAGTTATGGCATTTGGCCCATGGACATCAAAAACTGTAGGACTTGAAAGCCCTCAGGAATCACTGGATTCTCTGAGACATCATAAGACTATTGTAGGACTTGAAAATCCTCAGGAATCATTGGATTCTCTGAGACATCATAAGACTATTGTAGGACTTGAAAATCCTCAGGAATCATTAGATTCTCTGAGACATCATAAGACTATTGTAGGACTTGAAAATCCTCAGGAATCATAGGATTCTCTGAGGCATCATAAGACTGTTGCTGGACTTCAAAACCTGTTGGGATCATTGGATTCCCTAACATATAAAAAGACTGATGTGGGATTTCAAAAACTTGTGGGGATCATTGGATTCCCTAATACATGAAGCAATGGACAATAGATTGGTTTTGGACTATCTCTTGGTTGCTGAAGAAAGCGTGTATGTGTGACTGATATTCACATACCCTCCTTCTAGGACTTCTGGAAATCTCTTACAATACCATGTTGATTTATAGTATTTGTTATATCACTACTTGCATGTACAATTCCTGTTTGTTACACCACATCGAGTCTGCACTGACTGTGGGGAGAGTCACCACTAATAGCCTCTGCGTAATTGCTATGTGCTTGTGTAATAACTCCCATGTTGATGGGTTTGTGCATACTTGTCTCTAATAAGGCCCTTCAATCCAGAAACCCGCTAGCAAATCCCCACTTCTCTTTGGTGCTTTTCATCTCCCTTCCTGAGATGTCAGGGAGGGCATGATTATCTCCTTTTTAGTGCTTTCATCTCCTCTCCTGAGAAGTCAGGGGGGGGCGTGATCACCTCCTTTTTGGGGTTCTCATCTCCCTGAAAAGTTAGGGATGGCGCGACCTCCTGTGGTCTAAAACAAAAGAAAGCGGGAGATGTAAAGGGCTAGAACTGAGCAATGCACTTAGATAATGAAGCATGTGAGACTAATTGCCAATTGGAAGGTTCCCTATTAACTTGTTTGAAGGTTGACCCTCCCCAGCTGTTCTGTGCTGACTTGATTGGTGGGACAAAGAGGGGGAAGTGACTTGTGTGGGAGGAGTAAGAGAAACTTGGGTGGTGGAATTCACGCTCACTCGTACTCGTGACCTGGCGTTGGAGGGGATGGTAAAGATCAAGAATAAAGACGTTTAGTGATCCTGACTCCGGCTGATTTCTGGGAAGACAGAGTTCCAGCAAGGGGAAAGTCCTCTCCTCCTCTGGGATGCTCCTTCCTCTCCAGCTTCATCGTTTGAGGACCCGAGCCTGGCCCAAGCAGGGACTGGGTCAAAGGCAGACACCCAAAGTGGAGTGAAATTAGAACAGTTTTAATGTGAGAGCCCCAAATAGCAGTCGCCCAGACTATAAACAGAAGGGCCATCAGGAGGGAACTAAGAAGATGGAATGGGGGAGCTGAGCATCTCTATGCAGAAGTAAAGAGGAAAGGACTCTTTGGGGGGCTTCTGGCTTTCTCTTAGTTTTCAGAGAGGTTTAGAATTAAAGCCTCGCAAGGTTAGGTATGACCCCTCTTGATACATTTGTGAGTCCTTCAAGGGTGGGAACAACAGGACCCAGATATAAAAACCAGGGACCAGAGGGAGGAACATGACAAAATGGAGTCTCTTTGGTTGCTTTGCTATACACGTATGGAGCCTGGAGCAAGAGAGCATGGGCCCTGGGAACCTCGAACTTCCTCCTCAGGTGAGTGCAGTCCATCCACAAGACCTGACCAACCTCAGCAGTCACAACCATTTTTATAGACAGGGGGGATGGGCTGGGAAGCTGCAGGACCTTACACTGGGTCATTTCTTTACAAAAACACACATCAGGAAGAACACAGTAGTAACAACACTGCCCTGCCCTTTTTCTGCATTTCCAATTGATTGCTTGTGCTCTTAGTATTTTGGGGACAGAGACACACACCACACAGCCCCTAGATACCTTTCTTATTTCACAGACTGATGAGCATTGTGAATCTCCATTCCAGAGGTATCAGGTCTGTTCCACCACCCAAAGTCTCTCCCCTTCATCTTGGGTTCCTGTATGCATTCCATGTAGCCCCTGAAAAAACCCTTCACAGGAGCAGCTAGGTGGTGCAGTGGATAGAGCACCAGCCCCGAAGTCAGGACCACCTGAGTTCAAATTTGACCTCAAACACTTAACACTTTCTGGCTGTGTGACCCCACTTTGCTTCAGGAAAGAGAGACACAGAGACAGAGAGAAAGAGAAAACCCTTCACAGAGTTTGGTCTGATTAGGCCGGGAGCTGAAACTGGAAATCTTCCCCAGCTCTTGTCTGTGCAGTGTGGTCATCAAAGCAGCAAGTGTCCTGCTGTGGCTGCTCCTGTCTTAGTTCCCACAAGCCTTCCCAGGTATCCCCAAAGCCTTCCCCTAACCACTTTTTAGAAACAGTCATTAAACACTGAGAAAGACGCTATGTCCAAGCTTAGGAGTTCTAGTACAGAGAGCTCTGGGGCCATCCTGCTGCTCTGGTACTTCTAAGATCCACCTTGGCACAAGGACTGATCTCTACCATTCCAAAGAAGCTGCTAGGATTCTCCTCGCCTCTGTTGTTCCTGGGCACCAAGACTGTGTGCCCTGGTACTATACAAACTGGTTTTCTGGTGGTTTAATTTAACTCCCCCAGGCAGAATGCCAGGAACTGGCAGAGAGGATGAGAAGAACAGGGAGAAAAGGAAGCATTGAAAGAGCCACATTCATGTGTCATGGCACTTGAGACAGTTTCCTAAAAATCGTGGCTCTGCCACAGACTGCAGCAGGCCCTGGGTTGATGTGGAAGATGTAAAATGGAGGGAACTGACTCTAGCAATTGTTTTGTTTAAATGTTCAGCATACATCAGACACTCATTCATCTATAGGTAAAAGGAGATTTGCTTGAAAGGGCATTCAGTATGGACACGAGTTCCTTAGGTTCAATACACAAGGCCCCTCTTGCCTCCATGTGGGAGCTCCTGTGTTCAGCAGAGCAGGGGGTGGCAATGTGCCATCTTGGGAAGGCTGTCATATCTGAAGGACTCTGGTGTCGCAATGGCAGATCTTTAGGTTTCCAGGCAGCCATGCTAATTTGTCCAGAGGCTCTCAGAATATACCTGGAAGGGAGGCACATGGAGCCTTTGCCCACTATATAAGTCTTCTCCTGGGCACCTTTGTCACCTTTCAGGGTAAATAACAAAACTGTCCCAACCATGTGTCATGGGAAAGACAGAATTCCAGGAAATGATGGCCCTTCCTCCAAGGCTGAGAGGCTCAATGGGGAGGGTGCTGCCTTTTCTAGTCTTCTCCTGAGTAGTCAGCCTAACTTCAAGACTGCCTGAAAGAAGAAAACTGGCAATTATTTTTAAAGATTAACCTTCTCTCTCTTTCCTTTATACCATGCTCTCCATTGAGAAAAAAAAAAACCCTTTCACAAAAATGTATGTAGTCAAGCTAAACAAAATGTCTTATTGTTCATATAGAAAGAATAATATCTCAGCGTATGCTTTGAATATCCCTTCTCTATTACAAAGTAGGCAGTGTGTCATCAAGAGGCCTCGGGAATTCACTGATTATTGCATTGCTTAGACCTCCCATGTATTGATGCATGTGTGTACAAAAACATGTGTATTGTGGGTCTGTGCCCACATGTACATACATGTGGGATTATATGTTCATGAGTGCACATTCGAGCCAAATGTAATTTCTCATTGGTTATTCAAATAATGTTATATCTCAAGGTGTAGGAAACTTGTCATCTTGAATCCTCAGGAACTGATTTATCAGTGTTTCCTATGTATGCACACATATATTTGTATCAACAAGATCCATCTTCTCATTTTTTTCACCTTCTTCCCCTCCACTGAGAACACACAAAAAAAGCAAACCCATTACACATAACACTTAATCAATCTGAAAAATTTTAGAAATCCACTTGCCTATGTCCTAAAAAACATTTCTCATACATCAGAGCCTTGCATGTTTAAATGGTAGTAACCAGCATGTTTTAACATCGTTTCTCAGGAATTGTATTCCATTGCATTTATGGCCCTTATTCATGCATTCCCCATTCATAGGTAATCCCTCAGATTGCCTTATCACCTCAAAAAGAGCAATACATAAAACTGCACTATTGTCTTTCTACCCAAGTTACTTTTACCTTCTGAATCTAATTCTTACCATGCAACAAGAAATTCGGTTTTACACACATATATTGTATCTAGGATATTCTGTAACACTTTTAACATGTATGGGATTGCCTGTCATCTAGGGGAGGGAGTAGAAGGAGGGAGGGGAAAATTCGGAACAGAAGTGAGTACAAGGGATAATGTAAAAAAATTACCCGTGCATATGTACTGTCAAAAAAAATTATGAAACTAATTTTAAAAAAAAGAATACATATTCTTATACATCCTTTGAATTTGCTTTGCTTAGGACTAATGCCTTTCTTAATCTTCCCTCTAACTCTCCCTCCCATTTTTTTCCTTCACCCTTATCACTGCTGAGTAAATTCTATTTCTCCATGGAGCTCTATGTTGTGTGCATCTTTCCTTCCTTGGCCTAGATGAGTGAGGTTCAGGCATCAGATGTCGCCCCTCACTCCTTGTTTGTAGAGATGTCTACTTGTGACCTGACCTGAGACAACATTTCCTAGCCCTCCTTTCTCTCCACCCTCTTCCCCTCTTTCCAGTCTCTCCCCAAGATCATCAAGACATAACAGAACCACTTCCAGCTTCATTCTACTATGATTCCCTCTGTGAGCCCCCAAAGGGCCCTGAGGGGACACATGTCATCTCCCTCTAATTGAATATAACAAGCTTGTCTTTTTGAGTCCTTGAGGCTAGTTCATCCTGGATTACTTTTTGGAATTTCTCTTCACTTGTGTTTAAGCTTCTAAAGTTTTCTCCATTTACATTTTTTTCCCTTAGGAATACTTGAAAGTACTTTCATTAAAGGTCCTTTTCTCCTGGTAGCATTATATTTGTTTTTGCTTCATAAATCACTCTTGAACATAAGATCATGTCCTTTGCCTCCTGTCATATCATATCCTATTCTCAGATCTCTGCTGCTTAATGAGACTTGCTGCCAAATTGCATCTGGTCTTAACCGAAGCTCCTTGGAATTTGAATTGTACTGGACTTTCTGGCTGCTTGAAGGATTTTTCTCATTGACTTAGAAGCTCTTCATTTTGGCAATGATTTCCTGGGAATTTTCATTCTGACATCTCTTTCAGGAAGTTGCTAAGGTTCCAGATCAATAAAGAATTCTGAGAGGTTTTCTCTTGATCATCAGGAGCTTTATTCACATAAAAGTTATTGGAGAGGCTCTCAGAGTGAGAGATCAAAGGAGTTTGCCTATATTGGGAAATTTTGGTACTTTGCCAAGGCTCCTAGAACTGGAAAGGGATCCAAGGCATGGTCTTTTATGACCTCTAAGATAGTTGCTTAATGGACTTTATTTGGAAAAGAAATGTTCTTTTGACTGTCCAAAGGTATGAAAAGAATAGAGGATCTGAGTTCAAATCTGGTCTCAGACACTTAACACTTCCTAGCTGTGTGACCCTGGGCAAGTCTCAAAAAATAAAAAATAAATAATAAATAAATAAAGATAAAAGATATATTGGGACAAAAGATATATTGTATCTATGATGCTTTTTAGATTGATAGGCTGATGATACAAAGTTCTACCTTGCTGTCTTTTCTAACCTAACTTGTTTTTACTTTGAGATATCTTAAATATTTTCTTCCCTTTTTGAAAGTCTCTTGAATTTGCCTTGTGGCTAGTTTCTCAAGATATTTGGTCATCTCTTTTGCTTTCGTCCCATTCCACATTTCTTCATCCCCTTTATTCCTTTTAGTTCTCTTGTAGATTCCCCTTCCTCTCTTGTCCTTTGACTACTCCTCTTCATTAGTTTTCTAATTTCATCCATTTTTCTTTCCCTTTTTAACAAAGATTTCTCTCCCTCTTCTCATTGTCCATATTCCCTTTCCATATTGACTAGAATCTCATTCTCTGCTTTGTAACTCCTCTACTCACCTGGTCTTTGTTTTTACCCTGTACACTTCATATAATCAAAGCCTTTAAGGTATCCAATCTGAGATCAGTGCTGTTGGTGCATTCTTTCATTGACTGTAGGCCAACCCCACAGACATCTTCCTTTCAGAATACTGTGTATCAAAGCAGATGTCAGAGAAAACTGATTCATAGCAGGGAACATCCCCTCCAGATATTCATCCTCTCTTGTCTTTTCATTTTCCCTCTACATTCTCCTAGAAATCGCAATCCTGTGTCCATGCTCTCCTAGTCCTCCAAGTGCTAGTTCCTTCCCAGGAGTGACAACTCCTAAACCCCCAAGGGTTTAATAGGGTGAGTTTCCATATCTTCCATAAGAATATTTATCAGTGGAACCAACCCCCCAAAATCAGACCTCCTTCCTTGCTTCATCTTTTCCACCCTCCTCCTAGACTATTCATGTGGTCTTCTCCTTAGAAATCTCAAAAGTATAAAAAAGCAATAAATTTCTCAGTTGTTCAGAAATAAAATGATAAAATAAAATACTATAAAAATATGAAATATGCTTTATAGAAATATGAAATGTGATTTATAGAAAGACCATCATGAGATCAGGGTAGCAATTCCTAGTCAAAAAAAAAAATATGTAAAAAATTCATGATGGCCATTCCCTTTGGCAAAAGATGGTTTATTTAGGAGAAGAAGTTATAGACAAATGAAGAAATGGATTAACCACCAACAGCAGAAAATGTGAGAGTTGGGAGAGCAATATGGTTATCAAGGAAAAGAGTTTGGAGGACTCCATTGATGGAATATGTCATGAGGGCCGAGGAAATGTCTTTCCATTGTAAGACATTTCTTATTATAAGACATTCTCCATAATAATAATTCCATAACTTCTCAGCTTTCTTGTAACCGATCCTAAAAAATGCTTTTCTCAAAAATTAATCAGACTCTTAATAACCAAGGATTTAAGAGTTGACTCACACTCACAAAGTATATGACCTCCAGCAAATCCCTTTACTGTGTTTGTTTCCTCCTATAAATTCAAAAGGGTTGGGCTTTTTAATTCTCAAGTGTTTTTCATCTATATATCTTATAGCTTTTGATGGTTTAAGAGTTGGTGACATTCAAGAATGTGGCTGTGGACTTCACCCAGGAGGAGTGGGGCCGCTTGGATAATTCTCAGGAGTTGTACAAGGAGGTCATGCTGGAGAATGCCTAGACCTGCTCTCCCTGGGTAAGGGCACTTCCTCTGATAATTCCCGAGTCTCCAAATCAGAGGGATTATCTCCAATCCCCAGTGAGCAGAATTTTTTTTGTATTTTTTTTTTGGGGGGAAAGGTTAGAGAAGCTTATCAATAAAAAAAAGGGAAATTTCTGGTCTTTGCATTGTTGAATAGGACCCTGAGCATGTTTTTTGTTACTCCTGGAGCTCTCTCTTACCAATTCTAGACAGTTTCATGTCAAAGATCAACTCAGAATGAAAGCATCTCTAACATAGATGTAATCTCAGAGATTATTTTATTTAAACTCTATCTGAACACAAATTTTGTTTGCCAACCCTGCTCAGGCAGCTTTACCCTACACCTCATTTCCTCTATAGGATGGTTCTAGCATTTGGAATAATCTTTTTAACAAGCATCAATTTGTAGCCTAAAGTACCTACTTGTCTCTAATATAGGAAATTTCTCCTTAAGCTTCCCTCAAATTCCACCACAAGTGGTGGGAAACAAATGGAAGGGAATAAGCATTTCTTTACAGCTACTATTTTTTCAGGTTCTATGCCACATGCTTTAAAGAAAAGATGCTATTTGCATCCAGAGAAAAGGGGGGGAAGAGGTTTGACTCTTTCTCAGAAAAGATTGTACAACAGGGTAATGTGACATATCATATTTGGGGTTATATGCTTTATAAGCATTAGTGGGTAAGTACAGACTGATACGTGTGAACATATCTGGTGAATCTCAAAATGGAGAACCAAGTTACAAAATTCTCTCCATCTTCATCTCTAATTGATTTCAATGCCTGGGAATTCCAGTTCCCAAAAAAGATGTGACCTTTTAACCAAAGGGAAGCACTTTGGATACTTAATTCATCATCATGACAACTCTAGGACTTGATGTGATTGTTATGCCCATTTTATAGACAAAATGTTTTGATTGATACAAAAATGGGTTCTGCCAATTCACTGTAAGTTTATGAGATGGTATTGAAATGCAGGTCTTCATGATTAAAGTCCCTATTCACTGTACCACCAACTGCATTCTGATTTTGAAACAAATAAGAGGAAAATGCTCACACATTTGTGGTCAAAAATAGGAGAAAAAATGGACAAACTCCCATTCTTTAAACTCTAGCCAGTCAAAAGGAATTGCTAATTAGTGTTTAAAAAAATTATATTTCTATTGACTCATGACAAATATGGCATTACATGACAATGTACTTGAGGGTCAATTGTAAATATTGCTTTATATATTTTTTAATATTTACCAATAGTCACCAACTTTGAAAGGATAGAATATTTTCAGATATAACTTTGTTTTTTTCTACCACTGGTAATATGGCTATATTCTCAGTGCATAATATATCCTACTGCATAATCAACCCATGTAGCGAACCAATTGCTTTTGCAAACTGCTAGACAGAAGAACAGTAACATAAATAGAGGATGAGTTCAAATTATAATAGACGCTTACACATTTCAAGGAGCAGCAATTGAAGATCTGTTTTTCTAGAAAGGTTGTGGTCTTCCATGATGATTTCATGATGGTCTCTAATGTGCCTGCCTCCTGACTGTGAGTTCCAAGTAGCCTGCCAGCACTGCTGCAAAAATGAAAGTCCAGTTAACATC